>NC_054479.1:128011760-128014260 GCF_017639515.1 Carcharodon carcharias
GTGTGCGTGTGTGTCTCTCGCTCGCTGTGTGCGTGTGTGTCTCTCGCTCTCTTTGTGTGCGTGTGTGTCTCTCGCTCGCTGTGTGCGTGTGTGTCTCTCGCTCGCTGTGTGCGTGTGTGTCTCTCGCTCGCTGTGTGCGTGTGTGTCTCTCGCTCGCTGTGTGCGTGTGTGTCTCTCGCTCGCTGTGTGCGTGTGTGTCTCTCGCTCGCTGTGTGTGTGTGTGTGTGTGTCTCTCGCTCGCTGTGTGTGTGTGTGTGTGTGTCTCTCGCTCGCTGTGTGTGTGTGTGTGTGTGTCTCTCGCTCGCTGTGTGTGTGTGTGTGTGTGTGTCTCTCGCTCGCTGTGTGTGTGTGTGTGTGTGTCTCTCGCTCGCTGTGTGTGTGTGTGTGTCTCTCGCTCGCTGTGTGTGTGTGTGTGTCTCTCGCTCGCTGTGTGCGTGTGTGTCTCTCGCTCGCTGTGTGCGTGTGTGTCTCTCGCTCGCTGTGTGCGTGTGTGTCTCTCGCTCGCTGTGTGCGTGTGTGTCTCTCGCTCGCTGTGTGCGTGTGTGTCTCTCGCTCGCTGTGTGCGTGTGTGTCTCTCGCTCGCTGTGTGCGTGTGTGTGTCTCTCGCTCGCTGTGTGTGTGCGTGTGTGTCTCTCGCTCGCTGTGTGTGTGCGTGTGTGTCTCTCGCTCGCTGTGTGTGTGGGTGTGTGTCTCTCGCTCGCTGTGTGTGTGCGTGTGTGTCTCTCGCTCGCTGTGTGTGTGCGTGTGTGTCTCTCGCTCGCTGTGTGTGTGCGTGTGTGTCTCTCGCTCGCTGTGTGTGTGTGTGTGTGTGTGTCTCTCGCTCTCTTTGTGTGTGTGTGTGTGTGTGTGTGTGTGTGTGTGTGTGTCTCTCGCTCTCTTTGTGTGTGTGTGTGTCTCTCGCTCTCTTTGTGTGTGTGTGTGTCTCTCGCTCGCTGTGTGTGTGTGTGTGTGTGTCTCTCGCTCGCTGTGTGTGTGTGTGTGTGTGTCTCTCGCTCGCTGTGTGTGTGTGTGTGTGTGTCTCTCGCTCGCTGTGTGCGTGTGTGTCTCTCGCTCGCTGTGTGCGTGTGTGTCTCTCGCTCGCTGTGTGCGTGTGTGTCTCTCGCTCGCTGTGTGCGTGTGTGTCTCTCGCTCGCTGTGTGCGTGTGTGTCTCTCGCTCGCTGTGTGCGTGTGTGTCTCTCGCTCGCTGTGTGCGTGTGTGTCTCTCGCTCGCTGTGTGCGTGTGTGTCTCTCGCTCGCTGTGTGCGTGTGTGTCTCTCGCTCGCTGTGTGCGTGTGTGTCTCTCGCTCGCTGTGTGCGTGTGTGTCTCTCGCTCGCTGTGTGCGTGTGTGTCTCTCGCTCGCTGTGTGCGTGTGTGTGTCTCTCGCTCGCTGTGTGCGTGTGTGTCTCTCGCTCGCTGTGTGCGTGTGTGTCTCTCGCTCGCTGTGTGCGTGTGTGTCTCTCGCTCGCTGTGTGCGTGTGTGTCTCTCGCTCGCTGTGTGCGTGTGTGTCTCTCGCTCGCTGTGTGCGTGTGTGTCTCTCGCTCGCTGTGTGCGTGTGTGTCTCTCGCTCGCTGTGTGCGTGTGTGTCTCTCGCTCGCTGTGTGTGTGCGTGTGTGTCTCTCGCTCGCTGTGTGTGTGTGTGTGTGTGTGTGTCTCTCGCTCTCTTTGTGTGTGTGTGTGTGTGTGTGTGTCTCTCGCTCTCTTTGTGTGTGTGTGTGTCTCTCGCTCTCTTTGTGTGTGTGTGTGTCTCTCGCTCTCTTTGTGTGTGTGTGTGTCTCTCGCTCTCTTTGTGTGTGTGTGTGTCTCTCGCTCTCTTTGTGTGTGTGTGTGTCTCTCGCTCTCTTTGTGTGTGTGTGTGTCTCTCGCTCTCTTTGTGTGTGTGTGTCTCTCGCTCTCTTTGTGTGTGTGTGTGTCTCTCGCTCTCTTTGTGTGTGTGTGTCTCTCGCTCTCTTTGTGTGTGTGTGTCTCTCGCTCTCTTTGTGTGTGTGTGTCTCTCGCTCTCTTTGTGTGTGTGTGTCTCTCGCTCTCTTTGTGTGTGTGTGTCTCTCGCTCTCTTTGTGTGTGTGTGTCTCTCGCTCTCTTTGTGTGTGTGTGTCTCTCGCTCTCTTTGTGTGTGTGTGTGTGTGTGTGTGTCTCTCGCTCTCTTTGTGTGTGTGTGTGTGTCTCTCGCTCTCTTTGTGTGTGTGTGTGTGTGTGTGTGTGTGTCTCTCGCTCTCTTTGTGTGTGTGTGTGTGTGTGTCTCTCGCTCTCTTTGTGTGTGTGTGTGTGTGTGTGTGTGTCTCTCGCTCTCTTTGTGTGTGTGTGTGTGTCTCTCGCTCTCTTTGTGTGTGTGTGTGTGTCTCTCGCTCTCTTTGTGTGTGTGTGTGTGTGTCTCTCGCTCTCTTTGTGTGTGTGTGTGTGTCTCTCGCTCTCTTTGTGTGTGTGTGTGTGTGTGTGTCTCTCGCTCTCTTTGTGTGTGTGTGTGTGTGTGTGTCTCTCGCTCTCTTTGTGTGTGTGTGTGTCTCTCGCTCTCTTTGTGTGT
>NC_054479.1:129826760-130029260 GCF_017639515.1 Carcharodon carcharias
CACCCATAATTACAGATGTTCGTTTATTACATGCGTCTCTAATTTCCTGTTTAATGCCATTCCCAACATCACCACTGCAGCTTTAGAAATTTCTAAAGTATCTGCTTCAAAAAAAACAAGAATGTGGGACTGAGGTTACAATCAGATCAACCATGATTTTATTGAATGGCAGAGCTTGAGGGGCCGAGTGGCCTATTGCTGCCCCTAATTCGTATGTTCATATGTATGTTCGTATGTAAAGCGAGAGAAGTGGTAAAGAGGGGAATTTTCACTGAACACTTTAGGTATTAAATACGAGGCCAAAAAGGGGTCTTAGCTGAAATGCCACCTTAGATCACATTAGCACATGATATATCTTGATTTAGGAGTTGAAGTCTGCACTGGGAACAGTTGCCTGGAGACTTGGTAAACAGCTGATTGTCATTCTAAGATGGCCACTATCGCTCATCAGAGACTGCACAGTATTTTGGTAGCTAACACGCCAACTAACGTACTCTTCTAACAGTGACCAGCTGTTTAGGATTAAACATGGCATTAATATGGATTTCAAGCCACTTATAGGGATATTCATTGAGTGGAATTTTAACTGTGGCACGCTGTTCCCGACGGCAGAACCAGAAGTGGGAGTCACATCCGCTCTCTTGCTTTTGGCTGGTCCCCATGTGATTCCAATTAAAATTTAAAGTGCCTTTGGCGTGCATGGGAGACACATGTAATCGTTTGGCAGGGGAAGCTTTTCAGTGCTGAAACCAGCCATCGGGTGACAATGCAGCAAGTAGGGGTGGGCTCTAAAGGAGCCTCCTGGACAAACAGGGAGGCTCTGCATCATGGTCACAACTTTGCTGCCAAAAGCCATTGTCATTGATGTAAGACTTAATGAGAGTACAAAGGTAGAATGGGTGTTTTTCAAATTTAAATTTCACTTGTAAATATTTCACACTAGTTTCACTTTATTTGTGTGTGCATCAATGTTATTTGTTGAGACGAGCTTGGTCAGAGAACTAATTGTACTGACACACCTCCTGGTTGGTACACGTTGATGGTTACAGGGGAGTTAGGGACATTTCTTTGGTGTGGGAGAAACAATGTAGTGTCTTTACTTGTGCCAACAAGTCCTTGATTAGGGTAATATTTACTGAATTTCTATGGTTAAAAATCTATAAGTGGTTGTTGCCAAAAAGGTAGTTTAATTGTGTACTTTTAACCAAGCCATTTTTTTTTGTGGGGGTTGGGGTTTGCTCTGTAAGACTATTTTAACTGTGTAACTTTTATCTTGTGTGCTTAAGTTTTTTATCTTTCTAATAAATCTTTTAACTCTTGAAAATCTAAAGTTACTTATTATTGAATGTTCCATGTTTGTGTCCAGTGTTGTACTCACCACTAAAAGCTCTGTAAGGACTCTGCCAGCTAACATCCAGAGATCGACCTATATGTGGACAGTACTGACCCCACCCTTTAGGCCACTCATTTCCTTACCTTGACTGACTATCCCCAACAACCCTCCACTACACCCAAGATATCAGGCCCTTCCCTGTTCCACTCCTCCATTAGCCCCAACCTCATCCTCTGTTCTCCCTTGGGATCTTCTTCTGCTCTCCTATGCCCCTGATCCCATTCCCCTCCCTCACCCCTGACAGTCCAGAGCCACCACTCTCCTGTTCTCCTCCCTTGTGCCGCAGAGTTCAACAAGGAAATCCGCTGACCTCAGACACAACTGCACAATGTCGACTGGTGCACATGTGATGAGTGATGTATATTTTTATATTTTTGTAATTATGTTTTCTGTATGGAAAGCTGTGGGTGTGTATCTGTCCAGGGTTAATTAAACAGAGGGAAGGTTACTGGAGATAGGTTGCCTGTGAGGTCTGAGAGATGAAAAGTTAAAGGCGTTAGGTTTGTGCATTTGTAATGAGAGGTTATGGTGGATTTGAGTTACAAGTTAAGTAGGTTGGATCTGAAATTTGCGTTGAGAGATAAGTGGGGAAATCAGTTTTCTGCTGCTGAATTTCAAGAGGGAGTTCAGAGGTAACAGGGAACATTTGCATCTTACAGGGGTTCCATGAGTAAACAGGGGAAGGTATATTAAATTTTAGGACTTGAAAGTAAAGGCAAAATAGAAAATATGAAAGATTTTTATATTTGGAAAAGCGAGTTTCAAAGAGGTTAGTGGACAATGGAACCTGAGATTAAAGGGGGAAAAGATATTTAAGGAAACAGACATTTAATTGTAGAGAGTTGGGCCTGAATTTTGCGCTAGTTGGGTGCATGCGATTGGTGGGCCCAGAAGCGAATGCGAAATGTGCTTCTGCCCGCGATCAGCTCCTGACTCCGAACTTATGCTGGCTGGCCAATTAACTGCCAGCCAGCATGAAACGTGCCCAGAGAGAGGCTCGGCACTGTTGTTGGGGGGGGGCACTGAGATCACGGCGGGTTTGGGTGGGCGCTTCAAGAGAGCTCCCTGAAGGCAGACAGCTGCCTCAGGGAGCTGCAGACCTGAAAATAAGAAAATAAAGCCCAAAAATGCTGCAAAGAATGTCCGTGCAGCACAATCAAGCACCTGAAAGCAGACCTCATTTTAAAAAAAAAAGTCCCCAGGTATTTCTTTTTATTTTAAATCCTAACGGAGATTTCATCCCGCCCTTGGATAAGGTTTCATCAAAAATGTAAAGCCCGCTTGGCCCATCGACAACCGTAAGGGCCACAAAAAAAAATCGCTGACAATTGGGACATTAATGGGCTTAATTGCCCACTTAATTGTCGGTGGGCACTCTTCCAACTTTAGTGCGCGCCAACCAAACAAAATATTGCGCGAGTGCGATGACATCAGATCACTGGCCTGACGTCATCTTGCACAATTGCATGCCCGTTCAGCTAGGGAACGCACTTGCCTGCAGGATGTAAAATTCAGGCCTTGCTGTAGGGTGGTGGGGGGGGGGGGTGGAAATGCCCATTGAAGCCAGCTTCTGTCTGCCGGAGTGCTGAAAAGTTGTGAAAGATTTAAGCTGAAGAAAGCAGCATCTCAGTGCTAAGGCAGGAAAGTCTTTGTTTTAGGAAACAGTTTGTTTTTGAACGTTCTTATGGAATTCCACATCAGAGTGGAAGTGTCTGAGAATTCATGACAACAAGTCCTTGATTAGGGTAATATTTACTGAATTTCTACAGTTAAAAATCTATAAGTGGTTGTTGCCAAAAAGGTAGTTTAATTGTGTACTTTTAACCAAGGATTTTTTTTTTGTCGGGGTGGGGGTGGCGTTTGCTCTGTAAGACTATTTTAACTGTGTAACTTTTATCTTGTGTGCTTAAGTTTTTTTTCTTTTTAATAAATCTTTTAACTCTTGAAAATCTAAAGTTACTGGAGTTCTATGTTTTTGAGGTCAGTAGCTCCTCCTCCTCATTTTCACAATAAAAAAAGGTTTATGATCAACAAGTCAGACTTCATTCTGAGGTGTGACTTGCTCAGCAATAACATCAGCTGCGGTCATAACACATGCCACCTTTAAACAAACATGAACCAGGTGCCACGAGATTCTCACGCACCTTGGACTTAATCTTGAAGGTAGGATGTAATTACAAGAGTTTTAATATAATGAGCATTCATAGCATGCAAATGTGTTACATGTCGGAACTAGTGAGGAGACTGACCCAGAACAAATATGCCACCAATTTAATCTCCTACCAATGAGAAAGTGAAATTTTGGCTCCCGCCTAATTAGGTCACCCTGCCCACCATATTTCCTGTTTTTATGGGCCCCATAAAATTTTCCCCATTATTTCATGTTCAGTGCTGCTAGAGCTGTGAAGACCACCTCGGAAACACATTGGGACACATCCTGGGACACTATCAAGATTTGACCAATGCTTGAGGAACATTTATTTTGGAAATTCTCTCAAAACATCATATAAAAAGTGTAAGTGCTTTGCTCCTCCACCTTATAGGAGTCACCAGGGAAAAGGGAGTGCTTGGTCATGGGCATCTTGCTAGGGATCCTCCTTGGTCTGGATGTGGAATGGGAGGACGACATGAGGCCAGGCAGAGCAACACCAGCTGCTGCAGGAGAGGGGATTTCTTCCCCACTTGGGTACAGGACAGCTCTTTATCTCTGGGCCTCCACCACCAGGACCTCCAGTGCAGCATCCGATAACCTTTGCGCCCTTTCCCTTGATCGCTGAGCCATCCTGTAATGTGCCACTTTGTGCCAGCCAGAGCAGTCCACACCTTCAGTGGAAGTTGGTGCATGGAGAGCCGCCATTGGCCGCTCCATGAAAATTACACCTTATTAGCACAGATCTGCAGGTGTCCGTAGAGCATCTCCAGGCAGGTTCAGGTTCAAATAATGGTAATCAAGCAATTAGGATCAAATCTATCTGCTAAATCCAGACTCTCCAAACAGGATAATCTTATTAACACTACAGCCATTTAGCACCTGTTTTCACCCACCAGAAGTTCGCAAGTTGGATTTCAAAGTAAGGACTGGAGGTGGGGAGGAATCAGTCAGGCTTCTTGCTTATGATTACCATTCAGTGGCCCACTGCAACGTGAGTGCAACAGGTGAGAATATGGTAAGGCTCAGCTGGTGTGCTTCCATGGCTGAAAAACCTGATGGCAGCCATTATCTACCCAAATATTGGTAACTTGAGTATGTTACTGGGAGGAGGGCTGGTACCTATTGAGCTGCCCCCAGCAGCAGTCAGCATTTTCTGAAGACCCTGGAGGGAAAAGTGGATTGCATTTTGAAGTCTATAATGCATTTAATGCTCGAGTCAGACCTCAACAAATGCAGTCACTCTTAGGGGACAGTTCAAGTTCAGTGTAGCTCCAGGCCCCACCTGTGAACGATGGTGCAGCTCCATAGTTCTAATAATTTTTATTCTTAAATGATCTTGGCCTTTGCTTAATTGATCTGCAAGGAGAGGCTCTGCAGACTCGAATTATATGAGTGAACAAATTGAGGAGATGTGGCAGAAATACTTCAAGTGTTTAAAATTATTAAGGGAATGAATGAAGCAGAACCATAGAAGTTGTTCTATGTGCGGAACCAGAAGGAAAAGGCCAGCAGTCATCATTATAAGCTTAAATAAGCATAAGCAAGATATGACAACACTCAGCACCCCTTCATTGAAGAGCTGCATACTAATGAAATGTGCTACAGCCATATGTGCACTGAATAATCTATCATGAATCTTTTCCAAGCGATCAGTACAAGATAAAGTGGAAGGATAGAATTTTGGGTTCTGGCATCGACCTGGTATTAAACAGTCAGAAATATATTTCTGGGCCTATTATCAGAAACTAAATGACCTTGTATTTATTCATACCCTTTTTATTGTTATTAAGTGTTTGTCATTCACTTTTTGCCCTAAATCTTTTCCGTATATCTTCTCCATTGGGCTCCTTCACTGCAACCAAGAAAGGAAAATGGGCAGTTTAGGGACAGTGACTGCAATTGGCCAAGGGGCAATTAAGTGCAGCCCAACGAGGATCCTCAAATGAATTTCTCGCAATGGTGCTTTTCTAATAGTGCCACAGATGGGTTTGGGATGTCTTTACAGCTGGAGATTGAGCTTGCAGCTCAGGTTGTTTAGATGTCATACACTGGCATTTTAGTGTAGGAAGCTTGACTCTCCTATGGAAATAGGAAAAAAAGACAAGCGCAAGAATCCGGACCAACAACTTCTTCCAGTTTTATTGCAGAGTATTTTGCGTACACATTAAAGGACAGAATGGTCATTGGTTCATGCAGTGCATTCGTAAATCTCATATACATTATGCAGTTAGTCATTTATATGAGGAAGTTGAGGGACTGGAATCACAAACTATCGTTCCTTCTTTGTGAATCTAAATAACAAAACAGATGTTGCAATAATAATTCTGTGCAGGTGTATTTTTTGTGATTGACCAGTCCTGATTTAAAGTTAGCCTTACTTGCATTGACATCATTCTTAGCTGCTTCTATTGACAAAATCCATAACAATACAGAGTGTACAGGATGTGTGTGTTGTGGCATGTCTCATTTGCGGACTTGGCACATACAAATTAAAAGGGGGATCAGCACCATTTAAGCAGGGGCATGCCTTTTTAATTGGCCTACACATACCATGGACAAAACAAATCTTTTGAAAAGCCTCTACTTTCCCAACTTATTTTCATGTTTTTATAAAGACACCTTAGTTTATCTCAAGTGGTATGTGGTATGTTGGATCTAAAGGCCCTGTTACCACATGGTTTGGAGTCTGGGATTTGAGTGACACACCAAAACAAACCTGGTCTTTCACCCACTCACTTCACCATCATTATATCTGAAGTCTGCCAATGGTCTCCAAGGAGACAGGTGAAAAGGCAGAGTTATTAAAAAGAGGTGTCTCGTAAACCACTGGAAAAGTTGGGTTAAGTGATTTACACTGGGGCGGTGTAGACTGTGTATTCAGAAGGTGAAAAGACTCAACAATCTCAACTGGACACAAGCCTTAGCCTTTCGGTGTTGATTTCTTTCATGTGTGGGACTTATTCATTTGCACCAGTTTCTTATGAAAAGCTCTCTATCGGCTGGAGACCCTTCCTCTTATAGAGCCTGCTTTTCATTTGCACATTTTAGCACAAATTGCTCTCCTTTCAAAACCCAGGCCATAATCATCAATCTCCCAGATGACACCATAATAAAATCCAATCAGACGAGAAATGCATTTTAGAGTGGAAATAGTCTCCGCTGAATTTTGAGTAAATCGTCTTTATTAATCAGGGTAAAACACAGAATCAAATCTCACTATAGCTGAGTTGGGACACTAACCTTATTTTCACCCATTCATCTCAGAGGAATTTGCCTAATCGTGTAACCCAATCATTTACATGAAACTCCCTGGTCTTAAACACTCAGCACCAGGCCTGTGCACATCCTTACCTTTATTTGGTCACTAAAAGCCCTCCTGTAATTCGGAGATGATGTTTAATAATGCAAGATAAACCAATTCTGTACTTTTTGTTTCAGGTTCTCAATCCATTATGCTTTGTCCTAAATTCAGGGTTCCACAGATGAGCAGACGCCCTCCAGAACCAAGCGGCTGTTTCTCATGTGTGAAACTCTGAATATCAGCAAGCTATTCCATTAGAGGGAGCATCACAGCTCAGCCCAATCCTGACCTGGTGCACACGTCCACATACTAACATGGATGAATGGGCAATGATGAAAAACATGAACGCTCCCCTCCGCCGAGATCTCTTCCTTTAGTTAAGGGGTGGCATAGCAAATTGTAAAGAACCAAATTCTGTCTTGGATAAAATAAGCTAATCCTGAACAGGACCTGAGCCACAGTTTGGGTGTTAAACTGAGTGGGCCCTTTACCCACTGATTCATCAGGTGAGCTTTCAGTCGGATTTTCAGTTGATACTGAGTAGATCTGTCAACTGAAGGAAATCGTGATTACTATTAGGAGGTTCCTGGTGGGCTTTTCCAGCACTTCCATGTGGTCACATTCCATGGGAAATCAAAGACCTTTAATGGCTTGTACACATACATTTTGGGTGTGTTATGAACCGCGGGGAGCAAGTGTAAGTACAGTGTTCTTGCCCTGCAGAGAAGTATGATGTTTTGTTTTTGATACAGCAATTAGCATGATCAATTTAGTACATTTTTCTAAATTGGTGTCTTATTGAGTTTTATACTGTTGGCTTATAGGAGATTTTAGACAGCAGTTGAAGCATTAGTGCTCTCCTGTGACCAGACGCACAGTCGGCTACATCTGGAACAGCTCATCTGTACTCGGATGCACAAGTGGTGCTTTCTTGGGAGTGGGCAGGGGGATATAAGATCTTTAGCTCCCTCTCAGTCCCTTCCTCAAGATAAGTAACTCCTAGTGTGCCAATATGCAAGGCTTAATCAAATTTTATCCTCAACCTGAAAGTTAGATAATCAAATTTAGCACAAACTATGAACTCCTTCAGACTGTGCTATCTAGGCTTTAGTTGTCGAACAATGGATTCAAATTGTGCAAACTTTGCAGCAATGACATTCTCTGTGTCAATTTGAAGTATTTAATAGGATGAATTACTATATTAAATGTACAAATGACAAATAGATCATCATCATTGCAGTAACACCGTTTTAATTTTTTTGGAGCGTATCCTTTTTATGGCAACCAACTGAAATTTCAATGGAAACTGTAGCCAATTTGGCTGTTGGGGGGATTGCAGACGGAGTGCACCAAAATCTGTTGACTGATTTTAAGTTGCTGGCTTTGGGCAGGCAAGTTTGCCAGCTTTTAATAAAGGAGTATTGTACTGCATCAATAGCACTGTCTGTGGGTGGATAGAGTGGGTGAAGAAACCAATGCTGCTGCTAGAAGTCAACTAATTACTGAGTGACGTTGATGGTGAAGGAAGCACAGGGATGTAGCAACAGGCAACCATGCCAGAACTCTAAAGAAGAAAGGATGGGGATGGAAAAAGAAGAGAGTATTGTTTCCTGCTAATTCTACAGTTTTAGTTGGCCAGCAAAAAGGAAAGCAGACCTACAAGAACAAAACTCCTTCCTATGAAGAACTTTCCTTGGTACTTCTCAGAAGGCAACAAGGTACAATAATGCCACCTTAACCTTTATAATCTATGTACACACTTCATCACCAATGGATTGAAACAGTTAAACAAACACGAAATATAACAGCAAATTGCCTTTGAGCCTAGCTGCAATTCTAAATAGGATGGAGTTGCACTTCACTAAGTCTCCGTTTTGCAGCTGGATCTTTAGACTGTGGTGATCTTCTTGTCCTTGGTGGCTTGCTTTATAGCAGCCTGCTCACAGATGATCTCTTTGAGCCGCTGCAGGCGCATGTTCTGTGTGGTCTGATCTCCAACTCCAGTTTGGCTGCGGTGGAGGAGGCTTAACGCATTGATGTACTCCAACTCTGTGTACTTTACTCCTTGGTCCACCACCAGGTTCAGCAGCTCATCGGGATTGTTGTACAGCATCTCGTAGTACTGCCTGTGTATATAAAGGACACATAGCAAACCAGAATTGAAGGCAAGCCAGGTACACTGCCAATATGTCATCTTAAAGTGTCAAAGTAACAGGTCAAGTACAAGTGGGGAAGGCAATTGGGCTCATCCTAGTTTAACCATCAACTAAAAAAACTCCAGCCTCACCATGCTAGGGTGTTCTGGTCTCCATTGCCCTATCCAGAAATTCATTCCAAATGTTGATCACTCTTTTATATGAGAGATTTCCTGACGTCAGTCCTAAATTGCCTGGCACTAGATTTGATTAATTTGAAGTAACTTTTTCATTTCTGTACCATTTATTAACATGTATCATTCTATGAGTCACCCGGTTCAAGAATGAAGAACCCAAGACCTTCAGTTTATCTTAACTCATTCTACTGATAGAACCAGCCTTGTGGTATTGCAAAGTTATGTTTTTGCATATACTCAATGCATAATTCAACACCTCGTTTTAGCCATGACATGCTATACCTGCATTAGTCATCAGCCTCAATTTTCCACACCACAAATGCATATTTTAACTTACTGGTACCCTATAATTGGGCTCAAGTAGGTGATATGGATGATGATACAAGCAGGAATTATACAGTAAATGGTAGAACCCTTAAGTGCATTGACGGGCAGAGGGATCTGGGTGTACAGGTCCACAGGTCACTGAAAGTGGCAATGCAGGTGGATAAGGTTGTCAGGAAGGCATATGGCATGCTTGCCTTCATTGGCAGGGGTATTGATTATAACAGCTGGGAAGTCATGCTGCAGCTGTATAGAACCTTGGTTAGGCCACACTTGGAATATTGCGTGCAATTCTGGTCACCACATTACCAGAAGGATATGGAGGCATTGGAGAGGGTGCAGAGGAGGTTTACCAGGATGCTGCCTGGTCTGGAGGTTATTAGCTATGAGGAGAGGTTGGAGAAACTCGGATTGTTCTCACTAGAGCGACGGAGATTGAGGGGCGACTTGATAGAAGTTTACAAAATTATGAATGTCATGGACAGAGTAGATAGAAGCTTTTTCCCAGGGTGGAAGAGTCAATTACTAGGGGACAAAGATTTAAGGTGAGAGGAGAAAACTATAGAGGGGTGTGCGGGGCAAGTTTTTTTACACGGAGGGTAGTGAGTGTCTGGAATTTGCTGCCAGAGGAGGTGTTGGAAGCAGGTATGATAGTGGTGTTTAAGAGGCAGCTTGACAAATACATGAATAGGATGGGAATAGAGGGTTACGGACTCCAGAAGTGCAAAATGTTTTAGTTGACGGGCAATATGATCGGCGCAGGCTTGGAGGGCCGAAGGGTCTGTTCCTGTGCTGTACTTTTCTTTGTTCTTATACGGGCTATATTGTGAAGATGTGTGGGAGTTTCGTCACGTCCAGTCTTAGCATCCGATGCCAATGACATTTCAAAATAGCAACTGTTCATCCCACTTTTATACTTGACATATAAGTCGACCTCCATTTTTGGAGGAATTTTTCAAGGCTTCAGAGGTCCAGTTATACACCAATGTCTAAGATATGCGCAGCAGGCAGGAAAGAGGAGCTAAAGCCACAGTTGGATAAACCATGATCTTATTGGATGGCTGAGCACGCTCAATGGGCCGGATGGCCTATTCATGTTCCTATTTCTGATGATCTTATTTACAAATTGGCTGCTAATTTGTCTACTGAACAATACTCACTGATTTCAAAATAATTAATTGGATGTGAAACAGAAGTGAGCTGGCCCATTAGACTCAGGCACCATACAGAAGGTAAGCAGTTTTACTGGTAATACTTGGTCTAAGTTATCACCTGGACTGATCTTGATCACCTGAGGGACTGGGACAGGAATGTTGCAGAGTATTTTTCCTTTGTTGGGCTTATCTCTTTTTTTTTTGCCTCTTCCACCAGTTTAAATGGCTGCCGGGGAAACAGACTGGAAGAGTCTAATTCTGATGTTCTGGCCATCATGAGTGTGGGCTATGTATGATGGGCAAGCTGGTCATTTCCTGTCTGTCATTTTCACATGTCATATGCTGAAACACATTGAGTGTTTCTGAGAGATGTGGTAAAGTGCTTTATAAATGCATGTTCTTCTTTTCCAGAAGAAGTGGAGAGAGAATGCCAAATAAATTACTGCAGTTAGCTTGCAAAGTCTTTTCCTGATATCGTAAGAATGCTGGTTTATTAGTGATTAGGAACACTGACTACAAATAAAACCCTTTATAACTTGGAGCCATTATTTACCATAAACTGCTTATCTGATAGAAAATAAGACTGTTCAGATAATTACAATAGAGCACAAAGTCTAAATAGGAAATCTTAGGGGAGAAAGACCAATTATATTCACTCTTTCATATTTCATCATGTGATATGATCACTGGAATCATCCATCAAATTTTGAATAAAATTTTTTTCTTCTGCTTGTACAAGCCAGAATGTCCTTTCATAAATATTTATGAATAACCTCAAAGAAAAGAATGAAAAATTAACAGAAATCTGTGTTGAGTTGAAACTCATTTATGCAAAATGTTCATGACCAAGGGCAATACAGATTTCAATGTAAGTCACAACTTTGTGGAGAAAATCTCTACTCCCCTGCTATACCAACAAAAAGCAAGTGTGGAGTTAGTAGACATTAACCATTTCAGATGACATTTTTATAAGTGTATTTTAACATACTTTAAACATCACCCTGTTACTTGGCACTGGATTCAGGTGGTGTGTTCCCATAATTATCCTATGGTTTCAAGGTCCTGAACCTCATTTTTGAATCATGCCATGGTCTCGCCCCATCTTTTCTCAGTAATCTTCTTTAGCTGTATGAGCCAATCTGCACTCTCCAATCTTGCAATAGGGATCAATCCCAATGATCTTGGGGCCCCCTTGAAAAGCTTTCACAGAATCACAGAATTGTTACAGTCCAGAAGGAGGCTATTCTGCCATTGTGTCTGCACCAGCTCTCCAGATGAACAACTCACCCAGTGCCATTCCCTTGCCTTCTCCCCGTAACCCTGCACATTCTTCTTTTTCAGGTAACAGTCTAAATTCCCTTTTGAATGCTTCGATTGATCCTGCCTTCACCACACTCTCAATGCATTCACAATGCATTCCAGGCTTTAACCATTTGCTGCATGAAAAGGTTTTTCTCATGTTGCAATGACTATCTCCAAGAAAAAAAAGTCTAACCAGCTCCCCTTGACATTCATAGTATTACCATTACCCCACTATCAATATCCTGAGGGTCTCCACTGACCAGAAACTTAACTGGAATAACAGTATAATAACTGTGACTACAAGAGCAGGTCAGAGGCTAGGAATTCTTTTATTAAAATTTATTCTTTCATGGGATGTAGGCATCGCTAACAAGGCCAGCATTTCTTGCCCATCCCAAACTTGAACTGAGTGGCTTGCTAGGCCATTTCAGAGGGCAGTTAAAAGTCAACCACTTGTTGTGGGTCTAGAGTCACATGTAGGCCAGACCAGGAAAGGACGACAGATTTCCTTCCCTAAAGGACATTAATGAACTAAATGGGTTTTTACAACAATCGATGATAGTTTCATGGTCACCATCATTGATGCTAGCTCGTTCAATTCCAGATTTTATCAATTGGATTTAAATTCCACCAGCTGCCATGGTGGGGATGTGAACCCGTGCCCCAGAGCATTAACCTGGCCCTCTGGATTACTAGTCCAGTTACACAACCACTATGCCACCATCTCCCCCAGCTGTCTCTGTGGTGAGTATCTCAACTTCTGATGACCCCCCCCCGCCCTGCCCCGCCCCGCCCCACCCCACCCCACCCCACAACAAAGCCTTTTCACCATCTGCAAGACGCAAATCAAGAGTGTGATGGAATACTCTCCACTTGCCTGGATGAATGCAACTCCAACAACACTCAAGATGCTCGACACTGTCCAGGATAAAGCAGCCTGCTTGATCAGCTCCCCATCCACCACCTTAAATACTTACTCCCTCCACCACTTGCAGCAATGTGTGCCAGCTACAAAATAAACTGCAACAACTCACCAAGGGCATTGCCAGGTTCAGGTTTTTCCTGCTTCTTGTGGACAGAACATGCCTGGGCAATTTTCCACTCTGTCAATTACGTTAAACCTGTGCCCTCTGTTATGAAAGTATAATAATTTTCATAATATTATTGTGATTTATTGTAAAAGTAGGTTAATAGTGGGGTTTGGATAGTTAGAGTGTGTGTGTGTGTGTGTGTGTGTGTGTGTGTGTGTGAAATTTAACTGAATTGGAGTCAGCTGGTCTGGAGGTTTGGAAGTATCAAAAGAAGTTAGGTAGAGAGGGGTTTGAAATGCTAAATATGTAAACATGGCTGAAGTCTTAGAATGTATGGTATGAAGAGAATTTGCATTTTTAGATAAATTGGGACAGTTTGAATTTCAAAGAGATAGTAGGATGTTTACATCTAACGAGGTAAGGCCAAGCAACGTGTTTAATTTTCCCAAAGGTTACTGACAATGTTAGCACCATGAAAAGTTTTATATTATGGGAAAGTACATTTTCAAAGACATATGGAACAAAGGAAGTTCCAGTTTAAAGAGAGAAAAATATATATAAGGAGAATGAAAAGCTATGGGGAGAGGCCCTGTGATATCTAGCAGAAGCTTACGAAACAACCTCAGAAAAGCCTCCAGCCATGTCTGCATGAGTCTGCTGCATCCATTCCTTAAAGGTGATAACTGTGCTGGCCTGTCTTTCTAACTTTAAAATTTATTTTGGACTGTTGCCTTACAAGGGGGTGTATTTGGGAGTCAGGTTAGGTAGGAATTTTAGTATTTACTATGGTATTAAGTAACTGGAATCTCAGATATGCGTTTGACATCTTTTCTTTTGTTAATAAATATTTTAATTTAAAACTTTAAAACTCTAAAGGTCTTAGTGGACTCATTACTTTCTGATTTCAGTGCTCAGTCTTGTCCTAATAAATACAAATTGCAAAACCGTTGTGACCGAGGAACCAAATTTCCCTCGTGGATTTGGGTCCACCTGGCACACATCACCTGCCATGTCATAACACCTCTCGTTCTTGATTCTTTCATGAGTGGGAATAGTTTATCCTCAATTACTTTGTCCAGACCCATCGTGTCTCTGAATACCTCTATCAAGTCCCCTTGCAGCCTTCTCTTCTCCAAGGAAAACAGTCCCAACTTCTTGAATCTATCTTCATAGTTGGAACCATTCTTGTGAATCTTTTCTGCAATCTCTCCAATGCCGCTACATTTTTCCTAAAATGCAGCACCCAGAACTGGACACAATACTCCAGCTGAGGCCGAACTAGTGTCCAATACAATTTCCAAATAACCTCTTTGCTCTTGTACTATATGCCGCTATTAATAAAGCCTAGGATACTGTGTGCTTTATGAAGCATGCTCTCAACCTTTTCTGCCACCTTTAATGATTTATGCACATATACACCCAGGTCCCTCTGTTCCTGCACCCCATTTACAGTTGTACCCTTTATTTCATATTGTCCCTCCATGTTCTTCTTACCAAAATGAATCACTTCACATTTCTCCGCATTGAACTTCATCTACCACTTCTCTGCTGTTTCCAACAACTTGCCCGTGTCTTTTTGAAGTTTTAACTATCCTCCTCACGGTTCACAAAGTTTCGCAGCATCTGCAAATTTTGAAATTGTGCCCTGCACACCAAGATCTAGGTCATTAATATATATCAGGAAGTGCAAGGATCCCAACACTGACCCCTGGAGAACTCCACAACAAACCTTCCCCCAGCCCATAAAACATCTATTAACCACTACTCTCTGTTTCCTGACACTCAGCCAATGTTGCTACTGTCCTTTATATTCCATGAGTTATAATTTTGCTCACAAGTCTGTTGTGTGGCATTTTATCAAATGCTGTTTGGAAGTCTATATACACCACATCAACAGCATTGCCCTCATCAACCCCCTCTGTTACCTCTTCAATAAACTCCAGAAATTCAGTTAAAAAAGACTTTCCCTTAACAAATCTGTGCTAGCTTTCCTTAATTAACCTGCACTTATCCAAGTGACTATTAACTTTCTCCCAAATTAATGTTTGTAAAGGTTTTCCCACTGCTAAAGTTAAATTGATTGGCCTGTAGGCGCTGGGCTTATCTTTACACCCTTTTTTTAAAACTAATGTTTGCAACTCTCCAGTCCTCTGGCACCACCCCTGAGTCTAAGAAAGACGGAAAAATTATGGCCAGTGCCTCCAGAATTTCCACTGTCACTTCCCTCAGTATCCTTAGATGCATCTCATCTGGTTCTGGTGCCTTATCAACTTTAAATATAGGCAACCTATACAATACCTGCACCGTATCAATTTTAACCCTTTTAGTGTATTAATTACTTCCTCTTTCATTTTGGCCTGGGTTACAACTTCTTCCTTGGTAAAGAAAGACACAAAGGATTATTGAACACCTCAGCTATGCCTCCTGCCTCCATTTGTAAATTTCCTTTTTGGTGCCTAATCAGCTCTACTCCTTTTACTAATGTTTTACTATTTATATGCCTACTGTACATGCAAGGAAATAATGAAATATATGCTAACATTACCAACCATAGTCAAATGTAGATTGAATTTGTATTTCTATTCCCTACACTAGCTGTCTTTAGGTTGTGGGTGAGACTACCAGTTAGTGCAAACTGATTCTTAATTGGCAGCAGGTCTGTGATATGGACACGTACTCACTAGGAACAGGTTTGAAAAGCCAAAAGGCCTTCTCCCATTCTAAAATCCTAAATGAGTTTTATTAAGGATCCTTTTACCAGCAGAGGAGACAATTTACCTTTCAGTTCTTTCAGTTTAAGCATATACTTTCACACTGATGTGTAACCCCAAGCTGCTTTGCATTTATGCAAAAAGGGGCAACATAACTGAGATCAGGGTCTGACACCTAATGCATTAAAGCAAAATTAACAAAATGCATCAATGCAAAATGTTAACCATCTCTTCCCTTAGGAGACCACTTCAATTGCTTTAGATGCAGTATAACTCCAATCTGGTGGGAAGGTACAACATAAAAGTTTCTAGGCAGATCCATTGTGATTCTGGGAATTTTTAAACCTTTCTAAAGAATTGTTTTAACTTGAGAAAACAGACACTCTCTCCTAATATTACATATTAATTGCCGAGGGAGAGAAGCTCTATGTATACATGGTAGCAGACGTACCCAGAGCTTCAATGTCATTCCATCTACCTCAGTGACAATCAGATTGGTACAGTACAATAAGTATTTGCTGTTGTGCAATGCAGCCAGCAGATACCAGTCTCAATGATCATTCATCTCAATGCTGTTTTCAGGCTCTTGTGTGCATATATAAGGATTAAAAAGACAGGTTTTCACGGAATAAAATAACCAAAGACACTTTGCCATTGTGCACACAGCTAAGTCTAACAAACATAAATTAAATCAATGAACTTGTTTGTTGCGTTGGGGGTGAAGGTGGAGGGTAAGTGTTGGCCAGGCCACTACAAGAACTCTTATTTTCCTCTTTGAATAGCAACATTTGGTCTTTAACACCCATCAGCAGTAGGAAAACAACAATTTAATCTTTCATCTGAACTCTCAGTAATACACTGAAGTGCTAACCTAGCCTATGCTCTCAAGTCCTGGAATAGGGCTGGACATAACCTTTTGACTTAAGGATCGGAGTTTATCCACCGAGTCAAGTTAAATTCTGTAAAGCCAAAGTGTGATTGCTGCATGTGTGAGGAGAAGGTACAAGGTAACAGCCTACATCTTCTTGCTTTTTGTCTGTGTACACTATACATAAAATGGAACAGTTTTTTCTGTTGCCATCCGAATATTCTCAATAGTGAAGTAAACAGCACAAAGGGAAATCCAGTTTACAACTGTGGGATCTTGCCTTCTGCAACAACTGAATTATATAGTTTGCTGAAAACTGGTGTTCTTCATTTTAATGCTGGGCAGTAAAAGAGTGTATGCAAAGAAAAACTTTGCTTCGCTATAGGCAAAGCAGGGGACTGGAACTAATTGGATGGTCCTTTCAAAGAACTGGCAAATGCACAATGGGCAGAATGGCCTCCTTCTATTCTGTGGGATTCCATGATCAAAATGTAAATGATAAAGCTGTTCATGCACTGCATTTAATGGTAAATTCATGTTTGGGTGACCAAATGGATTAATACTTAACACAGATGTTGTTACTGATGTTATCTTTCTCTACATCATTTGGGGAAGGAACTACAATTTAGTGACGATCGTAAGATGTGGTTTAATGGTCTTAAACTGCAAAATATAGATAGTCCTCAGGGGCTGTATGTAATGTTTAGATCCATTAACTATCATAATACGGAAAAACATTGTTTGGTGATATTTTACAATGTTAACATTGAAAGTTCAGCTTATTTGCATGTGGAACTAGCAGCAGTGCTATATGCTTATAATTCAGGGCACAGAGACTGAAATGGAATATTCTAGCATTGCAAATAAATTAAAGAAAATTTACTGGGTTATTTCACAAGTACACTCAGCTCAGATGAATAAAATATTTCAGGGCTAGTTCGAAGCATTTTGCTAAATGCAAATTTCACATTTAAGCATCAACGTAATACATTTAAACCAAGGACAGCAGCACACTATCAAAATAAGCTGCCGTGATGAATAATTAAAATAGTCATTCTGACTGCCTTTTTGTTTTGATGGGGAGTGCTGACGGCAGGAAGAGTGGAAGAAAACTGAGATTTAATGTTTCATTTTTGCAAAGTTGATACGTCTGGCTGGTAATAAGAAAAAATAAACATCCGTGTAGATTAAATCAGTAAAATAATGTGATTCTGTCATTCAGTCTTCTGTCAGCAGAGCCTACCAGCACCAGTGTCAATTATTTTCATTTTTCAAATTATCACGGCAGTCATGGAGACACCACAACACTTGCCCTTATTTATGCGCAGATTAGACAACAACTTCAAGTGAGCACAGACAACACTGCAAAGTTGCTATGAAGCATGCTCCTCCATAAACGGCATCACACTTTATAGCTCCCCATCAAATGTATTGTCGTTTTTGTGAACCAGCTTCCAATTTGTCATTTTGACAGTCAGTCAGTTCAGGCCAAATTCTCACAACCCAAAATGATATCTAGTTAACCCATCCCAACTAACAAAATAACTCATTCAGTTGATATGGTCTTCTCCTACAGTGCTATGATAACTGCTGTTTAAAGAAGGTTTGCCACAACAGGTAAAGAACTGTCCTTCCAGAAGAACCATAGAAACCTGTTGTGTTTGTGAAAGCCTTTGGTAGCCATCATGGTTAACTTGGAATTTAGTGCCGCAAAGCTGGCTATGTTCTGACAAGAGCACTTGCTGCACACTAAACACTTTCCTAACATTTCTGCTCTGCCTGTATTTTTTCAAATCATGACAGGATTATATCCCAAGATGTTGCTGCAAGCAGCCTGACTACAGTTAAACCATCAGCCTCCGCCCCAAAGGACATTCAATGAATGCAAATAACTCTAATAACAACTAATTACAAAGGTAATGAATATGTATTTCTCACAACAATACAAAGACCTTTGTCAGTTAGTTGCTGCTGTTCTTTCTCTAACACGGCACCTGTCATAAAGTTGTCATTTTGATTCTTTGAGTTTTTTTTCTGGAAGTTTCTCTTTCACAATGTGATTTCTGGAGAACGCAAGTTCAATAAAAATCCACGTAGGACTGTTAATGTTAGCTTGTAAATACACTGTTTCTACCTTCTCTCTCCTCCTTTAAGACACTCCTTATAGCCTAACTCTTTGACCAAGCCTTTGGCCACCTGTCTCCTTTTGTAGCTCAATGCCAAATTTTATCTGATATCGCTCCTGTGAACTGCCTTGGGGTGTTTTATAACATTAAAGGTGCGATGTAAATGCACGTAGTTGTTTTTTAATGGAAGTACTAGATTTGATTCCCAGTCAGTGGTGAGTTAAGTTGCTTTTATACTGTACTTAGTGGAGGGAGACATGGCCCCAACACATGGACACAACACAATCTATTGTGAAGTTATTAAATTCACTAATACTGGCTGCCAGGGAGACCTGGTAATTTTGGGCATTTCTGGTGGGTTGCCTTGATGAATCCATCAAATTTATTTGAGGATTGCAACTGGTTCCCAGCCTGTACTTGCATAAGTGGTGATGTAAAAACAGCTTTAGCTGATCACAGTCAAAGAGGCAACTGAGGTGTAATTCTTTGGATGCTGTGCCTTGGAACCTTGGTTTCATGTCAGTCGTGAGCTTGAGAGCTGAAGGGATGCTGAACCTACAAGCCAGTATGACCCAGTGAGAGAATGCGACAAAAGAAAAGCTGACACTGTAGCAGCGCTGAGGTCTGAGCACAGGCTGCATACCCAGTCAACTGTGGATGATTCATGGCATTTAAAGACCAACCAAGGGGAAGGATAGAAAATAGTTGAAAGATAGATAGATTTGCATTCATGTAACACTTCATGACCTCAGGTCATCCAAACATACTTCGTAACCAATTAAATAATTTTGAACTGTACGAACGTAGAAAACATGGCTTTCAATTTGCACACAGCAAGCTCCCTCAAATAGCAGTGAAATCAATTACCAGAGAATTTGTTTTGTATGTTGTGTAATGGATAAATGTTGAACAGGACAAAGGGAAATACTCCCCTCCTCTTTGCTGAATAGTGCCATACTGATATTTTACCTTTAACTGAGAGGGCAAACAGGGCCTCAGTTTAAAATCTGATCCAATGGTTGATACCTTTAAAAGTGCAGTACTCTCTCAGTGCTGCATTGAAGTGCCAGTCTAAATTAGGTGCTCGGGTACCTGGGGTTAAGCTTGAACCCTTGACTTTTTGACTCAATAGGTGAGATTATTACTACAACTGAACCATAGCTGGCTTTAAGTTCGCATTTGTGTTTCTTACCCACTGACTTACGGGTGGAATTAATTGACAAGAGTGCAGTGTTCCCAGAACATTCCCATAATCTCCTGTGTTGCTCACTTGTTCATAAACAAAAGTGGCCTGTCCTAAGGGAGGTGGTTGGTCTGCCCTTGATGTATTTCCTTGGCATCCCTCCTTTTGGACAGGAGGCACAGCCAGGTACCAGAACTCAATGCCAGGGGCTGTTGGGGGCAGGGCTACCTTCAACTAAAGACTCCTCTTTCACTGGCACAAACCTGACGTATAGCCAGCCAAGCAGCTGGAGGTCAACTACCTTTCTTTCAAAATCATTATTAACGCCAACCTCACTTGTGGCCCAGCCTGTGCTTAGTTAACCCAAATAATATGATGTGCACATATCTTTTACTTTCAATGCTTAATTTTAATTCATATTATTACAGGGAAATTTTAGATATTTGTGTAACCTCCTTGACTCTATGCTTCCTTCTCACTAATTAATAGATCTGACAACTATCATCAAAATATAATTATCATTGCTCTTGGTTCGAGAGTCCATTTGCTTTGTAAAAGTAACAAGGCCGTAAGCTACAATTAATTTTTTTGGATAGATATATGAATTATTGCAATAAATACACTAATCAGCAGAATGGATTGGAAAGCCTACGGGAAGAAATTAAGCTTTAATTATTTCACATGGTATCTTCTGAACGTGCAGTTCGACTGATGAGAACAGCTTTTGCCAGTCCAAAAGGCAATTACTCAGTGGATATGCAAACGTATGAAAGTCGTGGCAACCATAGTGCAAGAAAAAAATAAGTTCTTAACAGCAATAAATTTGGAAAGAAAGCAAGCAGGTAAAAATACAGAGAAAAAAATAATTTACAAAGATGCTAACTCTACATTGGTCAAAGCAAGGAGATATAAAAGGTTTTTATACATTGAAAATAATTACTCATAAAACATCAAATTTTCTGAAGATGTAAATGCCCCTAGGTAAAACTGATTAAGGTGGCTCAGGAAGGTTCTTGAGAAAGTTCTACTTCAGAGTGTTTGTGTGTAGAGCGTGAATAATTGAGAAGGCCCACATGCAAAGTTTTACTGTGGCAATCTTTTTTTTCATTTGGATGTTCAAGCAAAAGACAAATGCCCACAGTGCAGGACACCAAGGTTGGAATGTAGGTGATTCCAAGCTTGGACATAGGACTTCGGAGCAGGAGTAGGCCATTCAGCCCGTTCCGCCATTCAATAAGATCATGGCTGACCCGATTGTGGTCTCAACTCCACTTTGCAATCTGTCCCCCATAACTCTTGACTTGTAAGAAGAAGTGAGGGTAGGAAGCTTTGGAGTTTTGAGGTCCTGAGAAAATACGAGTTATGGCACAAGTCAATGCAATGATCTTGAATTCATGACTTTGAGGTTGTGAAGAGGGAGATGTGGAGCCTAGCTGGGATGAAAACAATGTTCAGAGAAACAATGATCAAAATATCAATATGGAGAGATGAGCCAGATTGCAGTGGGAGAGAAGTTGATTTCCAAAGGCGAGAGAAGGCTTACTCTCATATCCTGTCCGAGAGCATGAGAGAGTTGGTGGAAGATACTTCCCAGATTTAGCAGGGGATGAATAACTGAAGGTAAAATCCTGATGTGTACATCCTCAACTTTACTGCTATGTTACACTATTTCAAAAAAAGTTTCCAAAGAAGCTGAGAGTATTTTTTCAAACAATGCTTTATTAATAAATCACACTGCTGACATAGATTGGATAAGCCTCACTTTGTTGCTGAAGCTGGTTGCCTGGCATCGCTCTTTGCTGGGGAATGGTAAATGATACAGTTTGACCAATAGAAAAGAAGATCCTTTCAATGTCAAAGGTTGTGGGCTAAAAATTAGTTCTGGTGTACAATGAGCATCATACAAATTATGTGCTACCACCTCACTTTCATGTTGTGGGGGGCCGAGAGGCTCCCCTATGGCAGGCTGTCTCTGCTCAACAGGGTGCCACACACTGTTGTGCAATAGCACATGGTCCAGCCACCCTTTGTTCTTGAAGACAGCCTGCTCCTCTTAAAAGGAATCTGCACTGAACAGTGGGAGTCTGCTGCTACATACTACTGTTGCAATATGAACAAAGAAAATAGAACACCTGGGCAGAGAGGGAGCTCCAGGTTCATAGGTGTGGTGCTGAGCCTTAGTGGTGATGAAGCCATGGCACCTCATGATCAGGTGACCCTCAAGGACAACCCTTAGAAAGGACTGGGAATAGGTGGCTGGGCAAATGGTAGTTCTGGGGTGCCTGAAAGCAGGAAAACAGAAAGGGAAAGATGGAGTGAGAGAAGTGGGGTGTGGTGGGAAGTAAAAGGTCCATGGTCACACCAGCAATAGTTTACTCATCATAAGGAGGAGAAGGGGCATAAGGCAGGAAAATCCCACCACCGTGAATGGTCTTAGCAAAGCCAGAGGTTAATTCCCGGAGTCAGGACAAAAGAAACCTGTGTCACAAAGAGTCTAATGGTGTCACACCGGTGGTCAAGGTCAGTGAATGTATTTTCACGTGACATATCTTACCCACTTCTCTACCATCATGCACCAAAAGCAGTCCCTGTCACCTAGGACTCAAACTTAACATCCAGATACACACCTTACATCACATATCTACCAATGTTGCCAAGCTCACGTCCACCTGTTGCTGCCTCTATATATCTCCAGTTATTCAACTATGCAGGTGCATCACCCAAACACAGAGCTACTCAATCATTGATGTTCTTCCCTCTCTCTTGCAAGACAAGGTGGCACACAATAGAAGGAAGAGTAGAGAAGAACGCTTGCAACTCCTGAGCCCTCTGGAGGAGCAAGTTCTTAGCATCATGAGGCTGGCTGCAGTGGAGCCCATGGACTCTGACATTGCTGGGCATTTTGAGGATGATGGTATTGCCTTATATTACTTCTCAATTCCCAGCTCACCCTCATCCTCCTATCTGGCATGATAAGCAATCAGCTGATGGTGTGACCATGGACATCTTACTTCCCACCACCCCCTATGCCCCTCCTTCCTCATCTTTACTTTCCCCTTCTAATTGACTGCTTTTGGATACCCAAGAACTACCACCTGCCCATCCACAACAACCTCAGGGAGGAGGAGAGACCACAGCACTGTTGAAGAGACCCCATCATTTGCTCTGACACACTCACAGCCACCAGCTCAGATACTGTCATCGCATATACCTTTGAGGCTGTATAGAGTTGGGATCAGCAAGTGAATTGCCAGGCAAGAGTGGGCTGCAGCCAGGCCAGAGGTAAGGGATGGTTCATTTGCTGGCTCAGAGGTGAAAGTCACAGATCTGTACAGCTACAGGAGATTCAGATGAAGACCTTGATGGGGAGGTCACAGGGGAATGCTGATGGGCATGCAAATCAAGATGCTGGGTTGATTGGTTGATCTGCCAGCCAGCCTACTGTCATTGTCAAGGAGTTTGGCTCCAAATTCATACACAACTTTGTACAGAGTTTGCATTTTCTGTAGGTTCTACCACACCTCGCTGTCATACTGCAGATCCTGAGGCATTACTACTACTGCCCTCCTGCCTGTTGCAGCCATCGTGTGCACAGGTCATCAACTCCCAAATGGGCACCCAATTCAAGTTGCGTGCCATAACAGCTGACAGCACAGCGTGAACACCCTGGAAAGGGATGAGCTACTGTATGGAATTTTGTACCCTGTGTGTTTAAGTTTCAGTGAGGTTTTTGTGACCGTCTAACCATTTGAGTTCAGCAAATGCAGAAAGGAAAAGGAGGTCAGACTACTACTCCTGGCTCGAAGGGCATACAGACAATGACAGCCATCACTCCCAATGCTAGAAATATCCATTGTCCTTTGAAATTAGTCATTGTTCTATATCAATCTTTTAACAAAAAGCTAATTGTTTATTATGAAATTGCAGCATTGAGTTAGATTACTATCTACAGAGCTAGATGGACTATGTCATCTGGACTTTATCTATGTGTTTGTCTATGTACCTGTCAGATGCACCAGGGTTGAGTGTTGTATTTAGGACAGACATTCATATGTAGTGCATTTCAGAGGGTGGCCTACAGCTGGAATAGATTAACAGGAAAAGATGTTGAGGACAAGACATTGAATCATTTTGGAAACAGCTGAACAGTGTAATGGAAAGACGATAGGACTGCTCATATGGGAAGATGAGAACAAATAGTCTCAATGGTCTTCTTAATCCAAAAACATCTTGTGCTGTTTATATTTCTTCACTGCGCTGTACATTACCCTTAGGGTAGAAACTCATTGTAAACAATTTTTAGACACAACTCAGGTAGTCTGTAATTTACCTATACAATAATGTTTTTTGTGTATGTATCATCGTAATGTCACAAATTGTTTTCTGCTTGGCCCACGCTAGCCACAGGGCGCCATCAGTCAAATGCACTTCACAGAAAACATAATAAACTTTCGCACCAAAAATTGAAAGTTTATTTAAGTAGAAGCAGCTCTAACCATTTGAACAAAGATGTAACTCAAGAGTTCAAGGTGATGCAATTGATTCAATGTCTGATTCAAAATGTGAGTTAGTTGAAGCCCTGATCAAATTGTGGGCCCTTAGACTCTATTTATGACCAGGCTCACTCTCCAGTGTCAAGCTTCTGAGACCGATGAATTAATTTTAAAAATAATTAATCGTTCACATGCATTGGCAGAGGACCTTGACTAACTATGTACATTTAAACAATCTCATAGTGAAATGCAAGCGGTCTAGATTTTCCTCCTGATACCGGCCATTTTTTGGGGAACTTTCTGCCAGAAGTGAAGGCAGCCATGGGCTCCATCATCCAAGCTTGGGCAAGCACGTTCAAATGACATGATAACAAGTGATCGAGGTCACTAGGTCACATTTTTCATCATTGTTGCCACATCAATGTGGGAATACCAGGTGAGGTGGGGTGGGGTGGGGTGGGGTGGGGGGGAGGGGAAGGGAGGGAAGGGGAGGGGAGGGGAGGGTAGGGTAGGGTGGGCAGGCTTACGACTGAAGGGTAGAGTTTCCACTCTGTGTGCAAGTGGGCAATCTGGGCGAAAATTGCACTCAAAGCTGTGCTAGTTTTCTGAAGTAAGTTATGGTTCAAGTTTCTGCTCAAATTCATTTTCATAATCACAAACACAAAATCTCCCATGAAGCATTTAGATCATAATGCTATTTCCTCTTCCTTGCAATAAAAAAAATTCCTCGATATATTTCAGATTGGGAACCTGGTACAGTTTTACTAATGCAGCTGAAACCGGGCTTATTACAAAAAAAAATTTCTAGCAAGTGTCTACTCCACCTGTGAGCAACCTAATTTTAAATAGCTGAAAATTACTTTTTAAAAAAGCTCTACAGAAACATTTACTAGTTTCATTGGGATATAGCAGTCAGTCTCTTAGTATATTTAATATCTTTTAATGTTTAAAAGCTGTTAAATGCCTTTGCCTAAAAAACTTAATTTTGAGAGCCTCACCAAAGAACTCCAAACGGGTGCAATTATTGGAAACTCTCAATGGTGATTAATTTGACCTGGGGTGGGGCTAGTTGTATGGGTGGGAGGGGGTTTCCAGCGTGATGTTTTTGAAACCAGTGGAAATACAATTTGGATTCCCCCACAAATGAAAACATCACCTGTGATTTAAAAAAACAGCTTGTATCCACCATTTCTAGGGCTGCCAAAGATGGTACTCTACAACTCTTCATAAGTCTCTGGCAACCATACTCAGCCCCAAGAACAGTAGACATTAATTATCTTTCTCCACAACAAATGGGTGTCTGGAAGTGAAAGCTGGAGACTGACAAAATTATGGCTGTCATATTTGGTTCTTCTGCCTGAAACAGTTTGTTGGTTTTCATATACTAACCTTGCAAAATCTAGGTCTGCCTCCCGAGACATGGTGATGTTGGTGAGGTTCTGCTGCAATACAAATATATTCCTGCACATCTTCTTGATCCCCGATTCACTGATCCGCTTGAAATACTGCGCACCGTTGATCAAAATGCAGGAAATCAGGTGGCCCAGGCCTATGTTTGGGGCAGGGGGAGGTGGTGAGAGGAAGAAAAACAGTTAAATGCCTCCCAGAACTAACGTTTTGATATCAGTGACATAGTCTCATAGAACAAAGAAAATGCAAAAGATACACAAAAGACTATTTGCACTTTTGACATCACCTCAATTATCAAGCTGAATGTGCTGGATCATTGAAGGAACAGTTTGTATCCAGTATTTCTCTCCATCACTAACTCTACTGCCATCACCCCCACCTCACCAATAAGAAATTCTTATTATTTCTTTAAATTTAATTTTCTTCCTCCCTTTCCTGCTGCAACTGATCAGGCAGGGGGCTGTTTCTCTGAGTGCTAATAACCCTCTGCTTCCCAGCCCAAGTAGTCATGCTTTTTGTATGAATTCAGTGAATATCCAAAAACTATTTGCATGCAGAATGCATCAACATCCAAGTCTGAGTCCATTATCATCCACTATCTACACACTTCGGAGGTAACATAAGGAGAAGTGCTTCACCCTGGCCCCTCAAAGCTGTGGCTGCAATCTGCCTCCCTGCCTGCACCATGCTTGGAGTGTTTACTCTCTCTGATTTACATTGCATAATGATTAGAAACAGGAACATTAGCTAATTTTACTCTTCCCTAGCTTAAGAATACACAAATAAATTGTAGCTATGCAACTCTAACTCTGCACAGAGAATTACACCTAGGACCACCTGGCTCATATGCCCTCAGGCAGCATGGTCACTGCTCTCGAATAATAAATAAATAAACTGCTCCCTTTGCCAAATTTATCTTAAAGTTTCTCTAAAATTTCCAAAACGTCTATGCTTTATTTCCCTTGATTTGGTACCAATATTTCCTGTATTCACCTCATCAATTCCTTTATAAATTTCAAGAACAAATTAAGGCCCATCCCTCCCCCTCCCATAACTTTTTTATTTATTTTCTAAAAAGTACAAGCTCCTTAATGTGGTTCTCATAACTCGCTGATCTAAGTCTTGGAACCATCCTTGCTGTTGTTCACTGAGTTCTTCCTAATGCCCCTTGTGTTTTCCCTTCAGGATTCTGTCACCTGGTAATGTATCTTTGTGAGACAATCCTGCAGCTTTGTAAAGTAAATGGAGGAATTTGTAATGATGAAATTGGTAACAGGATGAGCTCTGACTGTAGCCCTACATCAATGACAAAGTCAAATAAATGAGAACGCCCAATATTACTTTGTGGATATAACTGCACAAGATATAAAACTCCACAGGGTTTTGTTTTATACTTGTTTGCTTGGATTTCCTCTTTTATCCTAAAGGCAGTAGCACAGAAATGGGCCCAATGGTGCCACCAGAAATGAACCACCATTTGCTGTGATGTTAATCCTGTCACAAATGGAGAGAATAACACTTCTGAGTAACTTGCATGGACAAGCAGCACAGTCCAGTCTCCAATGCCAGAATTACACTGAAGGAGATCTTGCAGAAAGGTAGTCCAATAAATCCCCTTAATTGAAGCCTAGATGATGAACTGGCAGGGTGGGGGTAACCCTCATTACTAAAAAGTTGATTGCTCATTAATCTCAAATTGGCTGCTATGTTTGCCTACAACAGTGATTGCGGCTTGGCCTAAATAGCCAAGTGGTTATGGTACTGGGTTTGTAACCCTAAGATCAAGAGTTCAAATCTCACAATGGCAAACTATGAAACAATGTAACTTCATCTGAAACAGATGGAAACAGGTTTACTCAAAAGAGTATCAAGAGTTCAAATCTCACAATGGCAAACCATGAAACAATGTAACTTCATCTGAAACAGATAGAAACATGTTTGTATTTGCTTGGCCTGAATAGCCAAGTGGTTATGGTACTGGGTTTGTAACCCCAAAATCAAGAGTTCAAATCTCACAATGGTAAACTATGAAACAATGTAACTTCATCTGAAAAACAGATGGTCTGAGATGGAGTATTTGCTTGGCCTAAATAGCCAAGTGGTTATGGTACTGGGTTTGTAACCCCAAGATCAAGAGTTCAAATCTCACAATGGCAAACTATGAAACAATGTAACTTCATCTGAATAGGAACAGATGGAAACGTGTTTGTACTCAAAAGAGTTACAACAGTGATTGTGCTTTGAAATAATTCATTGGCTATTAAAGCACTCTGAGGATGTGAAAGGTGTTTCTTTAATGTAAACTTTTTTCCCTCTTCCTTATCTAGACACATTCACTATTCAATCCTAGCTGGTTGCAATTCAAATGTTACATTCCTTCCATAGCACCACAGGGACTAGCATATTGCATAAAGTGTTTAATTATCTCCCCTTTAAACATTTAGTTGATGAAAACCGTTTGTGTCCAGATATCCTTTTCACAATGCAACAGCTCCTGAATTTTCCAATAAAAGGAAATTCATAAACGTAGGGGGAAAAAGACAATGCAAATGTGCTGTTACATGTGCAACCAACTGGGAGGCATTGCATTAATTTTGTTCATAATTATGCTTGTCTGTCAGTGTATTTGAACATGACTGTAATTCAGTAATGGAGATATAGTTTGTCAACTGGTGTCAATAAATCTCTTTTGAATCCAACAGTAATTTCAGCAATTGATTTTTTGGTGTATTAATGGCTGAACATCAATGATCAGAAAGCAATCTTCGTGCAGCCGCATTTAGTCATATTGATTCATTTCAACATATTTACCTTCAAAAATGTATTGGAACTTGTGTTGCTGCAGGCTGCCACTCATCGCTTCCTCAATGGCACTGATGTCTTTGTTCAGTCGCACCACTAGGGGGTCATAATCCATGCTCTCTGCATTCGCAACGATGGCATAGTTGCCTTGCTTGGCCAGTGGGATTAAATAGTGAAAGCAGTGAACTCTGAGGAAACAAAGGAGAATGATGAAGTCTCTGTAGCTGGAATGATGTGCCAAACCGTTACTTGAGAGAAAAGCTGTTATTCAGGAATTATGTGCACAGAATTCTGTGTTTTCCAAGGCCTTTGGCTTCTATTAGCACCACTCAGCCTTGATCGAATGAAAAAAGTTTGTCCCCAGCTTAATTAGTATTTGTGGCCAATTCATCAGCAGCAATAAGTTGTTAATTGATGCTACTGGGGTTGGCTATCCTACAAGAGGAGAAATTTTATCTTTAACATGGCATTCTGGGTGACAACCAGTCCTATCAAATGAAAGTTGAAAAAAATCAACAGGAGTGCTGAATTTCAATTGGATTATATAATGGTTACATTTATAAAAGAATCTCACACAGACTGATAGTGTTGTAAATGATATTTGCAGTGTTGCATATATTGAAAGCCTATAATATTTGTGTCCCATATAGGGCAGGCACCGACTATCTCCAATAAGAAAAAGCCCAGCTACTTCCTGCTGATTTTCAATAGCACCACCATTGTTGAGCACCCATCCACAACATTTTTTATGGTAGCAAAGGAGGATCATCATTGATCAGAAGCTTAACTTACTTAGATAGTTGTAGTCACCACAACACTTGAGACATTCAATGCCAATAAGTGCAAAGCAATCGCTTCATTATTGTCTTATCAATGAACTCATCATTCATCACTTCTGGGTTTCCCTCTAAATTGTACGTCATCCTGATTAGGATATACATCATTGTCCCTTCATGGTTCCTGGGTCAACATCCTGGAATTTTCTACTTACCACTGTGTGGTCACTAGCAGCAACAATAACGACTGAAAATAGATCACAAGTCATTGCTTTTTGTGGGACTCTGCCTTGTCCAAAATGTCTACCTCACAAAAGTAAATACACTTCAAATCAATTCACTGGCTGTGAAATGCTTTGGGCAGCCTGAAGGTGGTAAAGGCTGTGCAGAAATTAAAACCTAGATGGCTGTGAAGAAAGAACCAGGAAGGCCATCATGAAGAGTTCACAGTCTCTCTCCAAGTCATAAGGTCCCACCCTACCTTCCCAGAAATACAAAAAATAGCTGTGGTCAAGTTACGCTAAAGGCCTCTGTCTGAGAGGATCCTTCCAGGTTACTTCAAGATCCTGTGACAGGATTGGGTTGTGGGTCCATAACTCAAGTGCAATGTTATGACTGTTAAACAAACTCTATGGGCAGGATTTTTACCTTGTCTGCGGGAGCGGTCACAGAATCAACTGCCCCCCCCACCATGATTTCACACAATGGCCAGTAATGGCCAGCCAGCGTGAATCACGTGCTGCAATGCTGAGCGCCGCCGGAGTGGGGCCGGTAGGAGGGCGAGTGCGGAGGTTTGCGCATGTGCTCGCACTGAAAGCTCCCTGAAGGCACAGAGCTGCCTCAGAGAGCTGAAGGTTTTTAAAAACATGAATAAAGAATTTGAAAATGTTAAAAACATGTCCTGTCATGTGAGTCTGTCAAATGAGCAGGGACATGTTATAAATGAGATTTCAACATTTTCACTTTACTTTTAATTCCTGTTGGAAACCTCACCCTGCCCGTGGACGAGGTTTCATAAAAAATCCAAAGGCCACTTGGCCTTTTCACCCGCCTGCCAACCAAACGGTTGAACGGGCAGCAAAAAATCCGATTTAATTAATTGATTAAAGGCCTTAATAGGCTTTTTAATTGTTGATGGGCACGCTGCTGCCTCTCTCGCGCCAAGCGCAATATTGTGAGAGTGTGCAATGATGTCAAGGCGCTCGCCCGATGTCATCACGCACTATTTGACTCTCGTTTGGGTCGGGCGCATGCCCGCCCAATGAGAGAAAAATTCTGCCCTATGAGACAAATGTGTTATATACACACACAAGGTTAATTAAGTACGAGATGGTATGAACAATAGCACAGTAAACTGTACAATCAAGGTAAAAACAGAATTACCTGGAAAAACTCAGCAGGTCTGGCAGCATCGGCGGAGAAGAAAAAAAATCAAGTACAATCAAGGTGTTTGTAAGGATTGTAAGAGTATCATGACAACAACCAGAACACCCAAGTTCGCTAATAAACAGGATCCCGACAGCCTGGATTTACAATTTGACTTTAAACTAATCAAAGTTAATTTCAGTTCATTTTAATCTTAATGCATATAAACTTCAGACTTTCACAACTCTTCTGGGCCCAAGCTATCAATTCACGTTAGCATTTCTGAGGGGGAGGGAGTGGCACTTGAAGGGTCATCGTCCAGCTGAACATACAATCAGCACCTCTCGTGTGCTCGCTTACTATTCTCTCTGCTTCTCACGCTATTGAAGCCTGTTCGACTCAACCAGGTTTTCTTGTTTACATTTCAGGCCCATCTTTTTCCTATTGTTTCATGTTGGTATTATTTCAGTACCATCTCCTGTTTTTGTTTTAAGCAGTTCACAGGTTATTTTACTCATCTTTTATCTCCTAGAGTCAAAAAATGGTGCAACACGTAAAAAAGGACCATTCAGTCCATCGTGCCTGTACTGTTTAATTAGTGCTGTCTAATTAGTCCCTTTCCCCTGCCCTTTTACCTCTGTCAAGTATTTATCCAATTCCAAAATTGGTCACAATGCTCCAGCTTGGGTTTAAACGGGGTTTTATAAAGGTTTTGCACATTTTCCCTGCTTTTGTCCTCTAAGCCTCTATAAAACCAAAGATTCCTTATGCCTTTTTGAAAAACCTTCTCAACTTGTCTTGCCACCTTTAAAGACTTTATTACATATATGGGCAGGTGTCTCTGTTCTTGTGCTCCCTTTCAAATTGTACAATAAAACTATTAGCTCTCCGGACTTTACTTATGAAAATTAATCCTGTTGTGTACATTTGAATCATTTTTCTTTTCCATCTTTTTCTCTGTTCCTTAAACATTGTTTGTCTTCAACTGTTTCTACTTCTGATGAAAAGTTACACCTGAAATTTTAACTGGTCTGTTCTAACCATTGATATTGTTCAACCCACTGTGCATTTCTGACTTCTATTTTGTTACTTAAAACACGTCCAATAAAAATAATCTCTTTCCAGGGGATTTAGGTGGCAAATAGAATGGTCTTCCAGTTCATGCCACCTTGTGAACCTCTCAGTGCGATTGATTTTTTTTTTTTACTGCCTTCCAACTATAATTGTTTCTTACAGATTTAATTTTACATTCTACGCTAATTCAGTAAATATTTGATTAAAAATCGGTTTTGCAGAAGGGATGAACTCAATATCTGAACTTGAGGTGGCAGAAATGAAATGGGGGAGTGGGAAAGAGGAGAAGGTAGTTAGAAAAGGCAGGCGGGGAGCTTAAAATTTGTTCTGTAATGGGGATCTTGAAATATATCCCTGTGAAGCTGTCTCAGAATTTCTATGAAATTAGGGTCTCAACATTTTTGCATACAAGGAGCTCTTCGTGTCTTTGGGCAGAATCGTCCCAGATTTTCACCAAGCGCGGTAGCAGGCGGGAAAAAGGACGTTTTGCCCTCTGGCCGCAATGGCGGCTTTTCACGCCAGATCATCCCATTCCCACCTCATTAGTAGTGCATTACCAGGAAACATGCCGTTTCGCTGATGGGCAGGCACCATTAGCTTGCCGCTTCCTCAAGCCGAGCACCATACTTAAGGTGCAGCCATGCGCCCACCTCTTGGCGCTTCCAGCACAGGATTGCTGCACAGAAGACATGGCCCCAAAAGGCAAGAAGGCTATAGCACCACCCCTGATTAAGTAACACCTCCCTGGAACATCTTTTGGACAGTGGAGGCCTGCCATGATGTCCTCCACTCCCACTCTGGCTACAGGAGGGCCAGCAACATCACCAATCCGGTTTGGGAGGAGGTGGCAATGGTAGTCAGTGCCAACGCTGCCCACAAGAAATCGGTCATCCAGTGCAGAAAGAGGGTGAACGGTCTCATCACTCTAAACTCACCCACTCACCAGCCCCATCACACATTCACTGGCATCTCACTGCCAGCTCAAGGGACATCATCACTCACACATGTCCTCAGATCTCTGGAGATCGCAGCCTCATCCCGTCCAGAGGTCCACATACATGCACACCTGGCATCCACTTCATTTGGCTGGGCATGTGCCTTGCTCACTCCCTCCATTTGTCTTTATGCAGGACAAGATCGCGCACAATAAAAGGGAGAGGTCCCAGACTGGGGATAGAGTGCCGGACATTAAGGTCCTGACTCCCTTCGAAGACTGCCCGTTAGAGCTGGCCCGAGAGGATATGGACTAATCCTGCAGCGATGGTGAGGTCAGCGCCAAGCATCCAAGTACGGATCATGTGCCAGATCATCCCTCTGGCAACTCAACTGTGAGTTCACTGACCTGTGGATTGCGGCGGACATGCAGTAATAATCTCCACTTTCTCTCATAAGCACATCGTCCTCAGGCAACCTTGGCCCTGACCTTCAGTGCCAACAGCACCTCGGATGAGGATCGTGAGGACAGCACCCATCACAGCGCTCACCCACACCTCCACCAATACAGCGACACACACCTCAGTGGGATCTATGTGTACAGCAAGCTCGGGTTCACTATCTGGTGCGCACAGCACACATCTGTTCCACAGCAGATGGAGGCAAAGGCACCCAAGGTTGCCAGCACTTGGAGGTCGGCTGGAGGCAAGGGATCTACTGAGTCCAAGTCACATGATGAGATTCTGGAGTTGGTCCTCAATCACTTGTTGATGCTGCAGTGACAATCACAGGAACAGCAGGAAGGGATGAAAGCTGGACTGCTCACATTGCAAGGCATGTTGGAGGAGTCTGTCTGCCTTCAGTCCGAGGTGATCGTGGCATCATGCCAATGCACTGAGGTCAACACTGGCAGGATAGCGACTGCCATGGAAACCTTGGTCCAGGACATCTGTCCTGCACTGCTGCACGGGTTGAACTCCCATCGCTGACGCCATAGTTGGCTTCCAACATTGTCGATGTGAGAGGGGTGCGGGGCAACTTGATCTCACTCCAGCTTCCCCTTCTCCTCAAGGAGTTAGCCAGGGGCCCTCAGGCACCCATAGGGAGGGGGGTCAGCAGCTGCACATCCCAGGGCCATTCACCAAAGTGACTCCGGGAGTATCTGGCCCATCCAAATCCCCTCTTCCTGTGACACCAACAGCTCCAGTTACACAGGCCAAGGAGGGTGCCACTGCCACACAGCAGGAACCTGTATTCAGGTCGGGGCCCTCCAGGACTCAGCCCTGCAGAAGACGCCCGTCAAGACAGGGCATGGCAGTCAGCAGGCTGCCTCCACCTCCGCTGTGCATGTCACGGCAGCACCAAGACATAGCGACCGGGTGTGGAAGGGTAAGAAGATGCAGTTGCATAGCCTGGGCATGGGTGTTAATCAGTTGTACATAATATTCACTATTGTAAATAAACTCCCAAGAATGTCTCCTTGCCTATGGCTCCTTGCTCTGATGAGCAATGTTCCTGTCATGCAGATGTGAAATCTCAGTCCCTGCACAGGATAAAGACAGGTGTCTCCGTCCAGGGCCTCTTCCCTGTGCTTTGTGCAACCTTCCCAGCACACAGATGGTGTAATTTCACAGTTGCTGGACACATCAGTAATGTCAGCGCCTCGATGGAGTTGATCACTGATGCCAGAATGTCCTGGGCCGGTGGCACAGAGTTCCGTCATTCTCTCTGTATGCTCTCAGCACCACCATCTCATCAGCATCTGTGTCCGGTCAGTGTGGTCCTGAAGGGTTCAGCTGACGGAGGATGCCTTAGGATCGGGGGAAGTTAAAGTTTCCCCGCTGCATCTCCATGATATGGCCCTGTTCACAGAGTGCAAACAATCGGCCATCAGCCAGACAGGAGTCAGATATTCACATAAGTTATTCAAGGATCTATGGAGTGTCCCCACTGCAGGTCATCCTCCTGTAATGTAGGGACTATGGGAATCCGCTGCGTCTCCATGACAGGAGCCTTTTCACAGGGGGTATGTGCGCTGCCATCAACCAAACAGGAGTCAAATGTTCACCATAGACCATAAGACGCAGGAGCAGAAGTAGGCCACTCAGCCCATTGAGTCTGCTCCACCATTCAATGAGATCATGGTTGATCTGATAATCCTCAATTCCACTTCCCTGCCTTTTCCCCATAACCCTTGATTCACTTGCTGATTAAAAATCTGTCTATCTGAGCCTTGCATATACTTAATGACCCAGCCTCTGCAGCCCTCTGTGGTAAAGAATTCCACAGATTAACAACCCTCAGAGAAGAAATTCCTCTTCATCTCTGTCTTAAATGGGCGACCCCTTACTCTTGAGATTATGCCCTCTGGTCCTAGGCTCTCCCATAACGGGAAACAACCTCTCAGAGGGTTTGACAGGGTAGATGCTAAGAATGTTATATGTTTCAATAAGGTCGCCTCTCACTCTTCTAAACTCCAAGGAGTACAGGCCCAGCCTACTTAACCTCCACGCATAAGAAAATCCCTCCATACCCGGGATCAACCTAGAGACATGTTACATAGTTGACCGCTTGTTGCCACAGAGAACCTAGTCACAGATGCAATGTGAGGATCTATGGTGTCTCCTCACTGCATGTTGTCATCATCCTCCACAAATCTAGCAGCTATGAGGGCCTCCCGAGCATGCCTGCCTCATCTGGTCAGTGAGATGGCCTCATCCCTGTCATCCTCATCTTTGAGGAAGTCTTCAGCCCCATCCCCATCGATTCCTCCTCATTGAAGGAGACGTGCAGCTCCTCCGATTCCTCCTCAGTCAGCTCCTCTACCCGTTGCAGTGCCAGCTTGTGAAGGATGCATGACACCCTCTGTGGACTGTATTGCAGGGCACCATCAGACTGGTCCAGGCACCAGGACCTCACCTTCAGTATCCCTAAAGTTTGCTCCACCAAGTTGCCAGTTGCAGCATGAGCTTCATTGCACCTTCTCTCTGCTGCAGTCTGAGGCCGCTGCACAGACGTCACCATCCACGTCCTCTGTGTATAGCCCTTGTCCCCTGTAATCCATCCCTGCAGTCTCTGAGGACCCTGAAAGACGTCAGGGAGCAGTGACTGTCTTGAGACTATAGGAGTCGTGTTCACTCTCTGGGAACCATGCACGGGCCTGTAGGATGTGTTTGTGGTGGTCGCAGGCCAGCTGAACATTCAGTGAGTGGAAGCCCTTGCCGCAGAGGTCTGAGAGCCATGTGAGTGCAATCGATGGCACCCTGCACCTGTGGGAAGCCTGAGATCTGGGCAAGTCCCCACTCTTTTCCTTCCTGGCTTTCCTGATCCCGGCCAAAATGCACAAAGTTGTGTGCCTTCGCGAAAATAGTGTCCATGACCTCATGGATGCATTTGCGGGTGGAGGCTTGAGAGATCCCACAGAGGTCACTCATGGAGCCCTGAAAGGAGCTGCTGGAATAAAAATTCAGCATCGCGGTCACTTTCATGGCCACTGGCAGTGGATGCCTTCCATGTCTCCATGGCGCCAAATCCTGCAGCAGGTGGCAGACGTGACCGACCAGTTCCCTGGATCCGCAGTCTTTGGCGACAGTGATTCTCAGTCATCTGCAGGAATGACAAACGCCGTCTATAGACTCTGGGTCTAGCTAGATGCTGGCCAGTGACGGCTTGCTGTTGCTCTTCAGCAGCATGCGCAGGAGCCCCAGCTGCTCCCTCTTGAGGATGCTGCTCCTCCCTCTGTCCAATCAGACGCCTCCTTCGCTCTCTTCTCCTTCATTACTGCTCCCTCTAAGCTGTGAGCCAAACAGCTGGGTCACCAGGCTCCACAGTGCTAATGTACTCCTTCTGCAGGATGAAAGAGAGGGGCATGTGGGTTAGCATGGGTGTATTAAGAACCTCTCTTGGTTAAGTCTGAAAGCCCCTTAACGCTGCAGAGAGGGCTGGCCACCGCTTGGATGGCCAGAGTTTAGTGCGCTGCATGGCTGCTCGAAACCTCACCTACTTCTACCCCACTCCACCTGACCGAATGGCGGCAGCTTTGTCCACTAGGTTACATGTTGTGCTTTCAGCTCAGGCATTCTCCTAAACTGCACTGCAAGGCTGTGCTGTTAGCGTGAACCATGGGGGAAGACTGGTCCAAGCCTGAATGATGACATTGCAAAGGGCTGTGAGCACCTCCACCAGTGACTGCTCCATGGCCAGCTTTCAAAAGGAGATTGGACAATTTGCCCAGTTGTCCAATTGTTCTGCAGCCCACTAAATGCTCCTTAGTTTGCAGTCTGTGCCTAAGGGGTGGCAAGCTCTGGAGCATTTGTTGGCACTTTCATGCCTCTGTGTTGCTTGAGTGGGCAGATAAGCTAGAGGCCTGAATCGAAGCATGTCAAAGTTGCTGCGCCTTAACTGTCTCAGCTGCAGAGGAATGGTCATTTTGTACAAGGTTCCTCTGATGTGTGCCCGCTTCCCTCTCCCCACCCCGCAAGTGCTCGTGCGCTACCATCAGACTGGGCTGCCTTGCCCACCCCCCCCCCACCAAATTTGCCTCGCAGTGTGCTACTTTGCACCCCACCCCCCCCCCCAGCTTGCCTCAGAGGCAGTGCAGCCCTTGCACCTCCCCAGCTCACCTTACTGCACGCTGCCTTGTGCACGCACCCCTCCCCTCCACACCCAACTACAGTGCAGCCCTTGCCCTGGCACCGCACTGTCAGCGAGCCAGAAAAAAGCGACTTGCCTGTGCCCTCAACTGAATGCGCGGTGCCTCAACCTTGAAGTTGAATGGGTGACCCTCGCAAGCGCTGCGCAATGGTAGTGAGCACTCACCTCCGAGTTCCCGTCCAATTGCAGCTCACCAGGTGCACTCTTTATAAACGCTGTTGTGAAACACGTTGGCGTGCGATCACACCAACATGACCGGATGCTCCAGTGCGGGGGGCTGATTCCGTTGTTCAGGGCTTATAATGATATGCAGATGTGTTAAAATGATGTTCCCGATGTCCGACAGTGGGAAACATGGCCCGCCGTTGACAGGAGGAGCAGATGGTCGCAAACTGGTTTCATGACGGTGTGAAACTGATTTTTGGCTTTCTGGCCGGATTGTCCACTCACACTAGTCATGATGCTCGACGCCAATGGGGTTGCAAAATTCCGTCCTTTCTCTCTCTATCTCACACATAATCACATATGTACTTTATAGGGTTGAAACTTTGATGCATGGGTGGTGCACTTACATATATCCTGGATTTTTGTGGACCTTTAAAAATAGCGGGTAGGGCCCGGATGTGGAAGTCCCACCCTCTTTTCTGCCGGTAGGGGAAAGGGGGCAGAGCACAACTCGCATGAGGGAAACTCCTGAGGTCTCCCCATGTTGGATGCTGAGTGAGTTGACATGGAGAGTGTAAGGGCCAAGAGTGGTGGTTGTTTGGCATGCGTGGGCATGGGGGCTATGTGAGGCCATGGTGGTGGGTGGGGTCATTGGTTGGCATTAAGTTGGCATGGGGACAGCATGGGGAGTGGGCTGGGGGATTGATGAGATTTGAGGGCTGAGGACTAGAGGGCCTCAAATTTAATGAAACAACTGGGACGAAGTCTCTGAGAATAGATAAAAGCACAGAACTGCGGATGCTGGAAATCCAAAACAAAAACAAAAATACCTGGAAAAACTCAGCAGGTCTGGCAGCATCTGTGGAGTGGAGCACAGTTAATGTTTCGAGTCCGAATGACCCTTCAACAGAACTAAGTAAGTTTAAGTTTACTTAAGTTTACTTAGTTCTGTTGAAGGGTCATTCGGACTCGAAACGTTAACTGTGTTCCTCTCCACAGATGCTGCCAGATCTGCTGAGTTTTTCCAGGTATTCTTGCTTTTGTCTCTGAGAATAGAGGTAGGCTGTTTAAAATGCCTGCCTCGGCACTCGCCAGCGCCTGTGGTCATCGCCGATCTGCGCCTGGGGTGGCGGGACTGACTTTACCCCGCCCACTCCGCCCCGGAATGAAAGTTAGATCTGATGGGAACTTTCTACCAAGGCGGGTCTGCTGAGTCAGGAAATTTCCTGACTACCCACCTCGGGAGTGAAAATCTGTGCCATAGAGTTCACCATTAGACAGGTTTGGTAGGTTCTTAAACTCGTCTTTATCTTCACAATTAAAGTAGCTGCATCACTTGTACTTTTATTTTACTTAAAAGGAATAAAGATTCACTTCTTTCACAATATAAATAAATAGGACAAAGGGATCTGTCAGGTACCCCACAGCCCTATTGATTAATTATTTGTTATAATAAACTATATGTCAGTCGTGTCAACAGTGGATCCACAATAAAGTCTGCCTCTTTTCAATTATCTCCCACAAAATAGTCACGATATATGTCAGGGCATTACACCTGGGTTTTAGCTGAACAGGTAAAGCAGTTGGTATTATTCATACCATTGATTCTCATGCTCAGGTTTTGCTTTCAGGTCTCAGTTTTTCTTCAAATTCTCTAATTTAATTCCTGCTTCTCTTAATTTTTCCACATATTCTATTTCACACAACCTCTCTGTCACAAAACTAACCCAAAATCACTTTCACCCGAACAGCTAATTCAAAAGGATAATAAAAATCAAGGTTGAGAAAAAGGTCTTTTTGGCCCTCCCAAAGTTTGTCCCTTCAGTATTCTGATTCTCCCATCCTGGGATCAATGCTTTCAACACCCCAAAAGTCTCAAGCATCTGACAGATTATTCCAGAGATTAATTGCTCCTTTTGGTACCTGATCTGAAGTTTACCTCTCACTATTTTTGACACTGTTTGACAGTAGTATTTTATTTCTGCTGGTTTAAGATGTCCACATCTGCACTCAAATGCATCTATCTGGACTATAAAAGACCCTGGAGGAGAGGATACTGACAGCGAAAAGGAGCACTGCACTAAAAATGATCATGATTCAAATGACAGCAAACACAATGAGGAATGTTAGGCTTAAGAAATGAAGTCAGGCAGAACCTCTTCATTCAAAGGATATTAGACTTGCGACATAAATTACCAAGAAGCATGACTAAAGCATACAGCATAAATAAAGATAATATTTGCATTTATATAGTGTCTTAGCATATTGAAGTGTATTCGAGTGCTTCACAGAAGGAATTACTTTTGAGGTGCAGTGACAATTAATATGTGGGCAAAATGGGCCCAAGAGGCAATTTGTTTGAACAGAGAAGAAACTGCAGGTTATAGTGCAAGAATAAAAGGGCAGGCTTGCTGGACTTAATGGGCTTTTTGTTCTTTTAAGTCGAGATATTGTACCTGACTTCCAAGTGAAGCACCAGCAGGCACCGGTCAGCCATTTCTTGAAACGACCTTGCAAGATCATTGAGAGTTTCCATTATTTGCTCAGACACTGGAGGAATATCCATGTTTACATGAACTTCTTGCCCTGGAGAGAGTGCTGTGAAACAAGAACACAATACAGAAATAATCAAAACACTCAGAATAAAGTCAAACCAGACTGACTGCAATAAGCAGGGATCTTAGAATTTGCTTAAAAAAAAAAGGAATTAATTGCCACAGATCGGAAATGTGAGGTTTGAATTCCATCGCTACAAGTTTTCTGATTCATTCACGGAATAATGGCATTGCCGCTTGGATGAGCATTTATTGCCCATCCCTAACTGCCCTCAAGAAGGTGGTGATGAGCCATGTCTTGAATATAATTGAGTGATTTGCCAGGTGATTTCAGAGGGCAATTGAAAGCCAACCATACTGCTGTGGGTCTGGAGTCACATATAGGTCAAATCAGGTAAGGATGGCAGAATTCCTTCCCTAAAGGTTTTAACGACAATCCACTTGTTCCATCGTCACTGTTGCTCTCACTAGCTTTTCATTCCAGATGTTTTCCTTAATTTTAATTAATTGAACTTAAATTTCCCAGCTGCTGTGATGAGATTTGAATTTGTGTCTCTGCATTATTAATCCAGACATCTGTATTACCAGTCCAGTGACAATCATTGTGCTACCATACCTGTTAATGGTCATTAACTAGTGGTGCTCTTGCTCTAGCTGTACAAGGAAATTCAACATTCATCTCCCATTGTTAGGTGCAAAGGCCCCTTCCAAGCTAACCCCTCCAATAGAACCATTATACTGTTCTCCAAAATGTTTTTCTTTAAATTTAATAAGTGACACAAATTGCTTATGAGGGACCGTTGGGAAAACTTCCTCTTACATTAAGGATTGTTGGCAATTCCAATATAATGAACAAATGATTCATTCCATCACTTTAAGTAAATATTTTTATTTGCTATTTTGTTTCACTCCATGAGTCTACTGGTCCCTCTTCATTGGTTTTCCTGTTCAGTGGGAGAAAACCAACAAAGAGGACAGCAATCCTAGGAGGCAGGGGGTACAGCGATGACAGAAGACTTTGGATAAGAGTTGGGAGGGAATGGCAGGATATAAAGGGGAAGCAGGAACTTTTGATGAGAGGATGGGATGGGGCAAATGGGGAAGAATGGGGATGGGGAAGCAGATAGTGGGCTAGGTTGTGGGACACACTTCTTCACGTTACCCTGGCTAGCTCCCCCCCATTTCAAAGGCCTTACAACTGATCTGATTTGGATTAGTGAAATGAATACAAATGAAATGCTATCCTGTTCTTATTGGTCTGTATCGTTCATTACCACGGGATACAAACCCATTGAGCAGTTCCAAATACAAGGCTTCTTTAAAATGGAAAGAAAAAAAAACATAACTGTAAATAATGATGTAACTTAAATATTATTGCAGTTTATATATCAGATTTTATGTTGCCCAAGGGAATTTCGTTTTGTACAAAATGCAGATTAGACACTTTCAATCTATTTAAATTGCTATAGAGAACAGCTCAATTTAGTTGGTTTACAACAAGACGCTGTTGGCAAGATCAGCATGGAGTGAACTGATGACACTGTAAATGATACAGAATACTGTTACAATAAAATATTACAGATGGGAAGATGTTGCAGAACTGATGAATAGCGCAGATGGGAATACTTATAAAGTACCTGAATTAAAAAATGGCAAGTAACCTTAAACAACGCTGTGTGTGAAGGGTTCAAAAGATCCCATTTCATCCATCCTACAACCAGTAACAGGACTAACTCTTTGAGGACTGAGACACTCAATATTTAAAAAAAAACTATCCACCCTATATTCACTAGATGTTGAATTCTTTTTTATCTATATTTTTTGACGTAGAATTTACAGCACAGAAACAGACCAATCGGCCCAACTGCTCTATGTTGTGTGCTGTTGCTTTTTTTTCTGGGTTCCATCTCTGCTTGTGATGTTCTGTAATAGTTTTGACAATGAGGTTGCATCCGTAATCTTACCCATCCTTTCTTATCAATGAAGCCCATTGACCTGCTGCAAATTTCTGTTCTTATTTCACATTTCTAGTTTGTTTTTGTTTACCTATTTAATCTGTTCTATAAATGCCCACTAGGGGGTGCAGGAATGTGCTCCGTGTTTGGGGTGTTCTGACATTCTGTGTGTTCAGTCTTGTGTCCTTGCTCAAGATTGTAAACATTCTGTATCACAAACACTGTGGTATTGGGTGGGAATTTCTGTCAAATCAACTCTGTCAAATGTAGTAAAGCACGATTGGAGAAAAGAATGGACGTATTGAGTCCCCTTCATGAAGGTTGTAATCTGTGTTTTCAAATGACCTTTTAATGGGGGTGGAGCAAAGTTTAGGTTTACATGATAGAAGCCTGTAGAAAATGTACCGATAGAAGAGCTAAGAGGTTGTGCTTCCGTTGATTTAATAAAATGCTCCATTCCATCTTTTACACAATTTTCTCCCTGTTTCTCATGAAAGGATTAACCCATGCTCTGCAAGTATCTATTAGGATAGTATCTTTCCTTCAGGTGTGAGTTTAGACATTGAGTATTGACAGACAAGACACACAGCTGAACTTTCCAGCTAGTGTCAGTGGATTATGATCTGGGATGAAAACTCTGGCTGCTTTTTCCCATTACAGGTGAGGGACAATGAGGCCATTTGTAGACTTCTGACTGTCTCCTGTACGAGGTCAGCAAATAGCAGCTTTCAATCTCAGGATATCCCAAACCACTTCACAGCCAGAAAACTTTCAAAGTGCAGTCAGTGTAGAGAAATTACCCAGGCAATTTGTGTACAGTAAAGGTCCCATAAATGAGATAAATTACCTGATGATCTGTTTTTATGCTGTTGATTGAGGGACAGGACACTGGGAGAATTCTCCATTCTTTTTTAGATACAGCCATTTAGTCCCTTGGATGGAGCCTCCATTTAGCGTCTCATCCAAAAGGTGCCACCTCCAACAGTACAACACTCCCTCGGTGCTGGACTAGAGTGCCGTCCTAGATTGTGTACTTAAGTCTCTGGAGTGGGCCTTAAATCCACAACCTTCAGGCTCCAAGGCAAGGCACAGCTGACAAAAAGTGAGTGCAGCTAATTCTGCTCTGCTGCTAACCCTAAATACCATCTTTAAGAGTGGAGTTGAGGCTCAGTCATGATCATATTGAATGGCACAGCAGACTTGAGGGGCCATATGGTCTATTCCTGCTCCTATTTCTTATGTTCTTAAAATGCCATCAAGGCCTCTTGTTTTCTTTCCCTTGCTGCAGAATAAATAATAACTTGCAATTATAAAGCACCTTTAACATAGTAAAGTGTCCCTTATGTACCGGCATAGAGAAATTAGTAGGTAATTCTGTCCAACTTCTCCATGGTTCAGAATATTGGATAACTAAATGGTCAGGAAGTTGCCCTGCTGGCTCATTTGGTAAATCCATTGGCATCCAGCCTAGCAGGGGCTATGGATTAAGGCCTCACTGTAGTATATTGGAAAGCTGCCCCTTCTGTTGGAACAACGATTTATCTGACTCGTCAGAGCAGCAGCATTGGCAGTACAATTTCTCTCAGTGTCCCTGAGATTAAAAGGAAGGGAAGGGGAAAGGGAAAATGACCTAGCTTTCTAGTGATCCAGGCTGGAAGCTACCCCATGTGTGGATGTCAGATGAGGACAGAATTGGGCTTCAGTCACCTCTGTTATCAACATTTTCTGTCTGCACTCACAAGAACAACAGAAATATTGAGGGTTACGGAGGGCATCTGAAGAACTGTAGCCCAGCCCAGCTGCACCTCAGGCCAGCCAGGGCCTCACCCCAATCATGGGTCAGTGCTGTCTCCACTGGTCTGTAGCCTCGACCTCTAAAACTTTCATTTTTGTCATTTCTCGTTTCAGAAACGGCTGAGGCAGGAGCCAACACCCAGGTGACTTTACTAGCTGGAAGGTTGTACCTCCTGGAAGATTGTTTCTTGTAAATCAATGTGGTTCGGAATTAAAGCTCATGATATCAAAAAGAGAAAAAAAAACAGGACCTTTTCTTCTCCAGAAACTCATTTGAGCAATGACACTCTGAAAGGCTTCCTGTCCTCTGTCCTTAATGCTCCTGCTGACACAAAACTCATATTAAACGTACACATGGATGATTTAATGGGATTTCAAAGAAAATCAATTTTTTTAGCAGCAGCGGCAGCCGTGGCAAAAAAAAATTCAGGGCCGGTCACTGCACTGACTGAGTTCTATGAGAAACTGCCCAATGACAAACTGTCAAACTTCTGAAGGTCAAGTAACTGATTTTCTTCGACAATAGTTGGGAGTCGCTCACTGTGTAGTGTCCCCCTTGAGCATGGTTCCAGCTCACCACATTCAATATCACTGTAAAGCAGCATGCTTTCAAAATGCTTTTTGAAAAGCCATGGACAAGCATGGGGTATCTGAGTAAGTAACCTTTCTGAACCCTTAAAGCAGAGTTGCAAGTTGAGAGGAAAATCTTGAGAGGAGTTTTTTTTTGATAAATTGCAAGAACACATTTGGGGTAAATATTCTGATTCAGTGCTACGAGCAACAAGGGCACATCTTAGGAATTCAGGCAGGGATTTTAGGCACTTTATTGGAAGGCCAATTGCATGGAGCCCACTTATTATGCTCTGACATCCTGAAAGGTGCTCCTGACACGTGCAGTTCATCTGGGAACACTAGTTCTTAAATTCCACACTTTGAATTCATAAGCATTGGCATTAGGACAGCTGGTCAAATATTAAACAGCTAAAATTAATTTGAATCAGCCTCAGCATCCCTTCTGTGTTTTCCTGACAAGAATTTTTACTCCCTTCACTCTTCAAATTTCTCTATTTAATTTTCTCTACCTGAAGCAGCTAATTTGCGTTGGGGGTGGGGAGGGGGGGGAAGCTTTGTAGCCTCCACTAGACTTTTGATGTTGTTTATATTCTTCACATTCGGGCCATAAGTTAACAGGTTAATCAACCATTGGTGGGGGGAGGGAAGGGGGACAGTGCAAAGGCACTGTCAAACCCCACAGTACTCCTGGTCTCACTACCTCACTGTCTCCCCTCATACACAGCGTGTAGCCACCCTGACTATAATTTTGCCTTTTGAGACCAGCTGTGACTTAGTGCGCACAACAATGCATTTATCTGATGAGGAATCACAGGGGTTCCAGTGTCTGTTTCCTTTATTGGCGTGCGATATTGCTGTTTAAACGCCAAGTGCTGAAGATATCACCCTGTTAAATTATCTTGGAGAATTAATCAAGTATGACAACATAAAAGGAACTAGATTATCTGCAGAGGTAGATTAACAAGGGGTGGGCCAGTGATTACATAAATTAACTATGCATATTCATTCTGTCCCTTATGTTGTTTGATTCACTAGGTGGAATTTAATCTTGGAGACGGAGATCTTGCCTTAGAGAAGGATCAATGGAATTAAGTGCCTGTTGGCATTAAATTGACCAGCTTCGGGCCTTCCCGAGGACTAGGACCGTGGGGTAAAAATGCTGCTGCATGAGAGCTGGCAGCCAAACAGAAGCTGGCAGCTCTCCATTGCCAGCAGCACCACCAGAAGCAGTGGCAGCTGCCGGTAAAGCACCCAAAGAAAGGCCTAGGATCGCTAAGGGATCCAGGCCACAGGTGAGTGAGGGTGGGATGGGGTCGGGTGGGGGGCGGGGTGGGGGGAGGAGGTTTTGCCAGCTGGGGGCTGTGCAAGGGACTAAGTTGCCAGCTTGGGGTGGGGGGTAGGGCAGAAGAAAGGGCACAGAGGTGGTTTTCAGAAGGCTTCCCCCATCCCTGTGCTAGGTCTCTCCACTGGCCACCAAATGTCTTTGAACAAGGCGCCCCACCCCAGCTCCCCCACCCACTGCTGGTTTAATACCACTGGCGGCAGGATGAGTTCCTTAAGCGGGAATTAATTGCTCACTTTAGGGCCTCAAGTAGCGTCTGGGCGAGATGACCGTCCATGAGACTTCCTGTCCTAGATTTAATAGGCTGGAGGCGGCATGGTACCCAACCCCACCCTCCTGCTTGATCAAATGCCCACCCCACCACCTCCAAACTTGGTTCGGGGGTTGGGGGGTGGACGGTGGGTGACGGGGGCATTAAATTCTGCCCAGTATCTTCAAAAAAACATTTCATTACAATATTACTGGTTCTTTTCCCTCTCGTCCTTTCTCATCAGAGTCATAGAAAGATATGGTGCAGCAGGAGGTCCTTTGACCCATAATGCCCGTGCCAGCTCTTTGAGAGAGCTGTCCTATTTGTCCCACACCCTGTCTTTTTGCATAGTCCAAGAAATATTTTATTTCAAGTATCTATCCAATTCCCTTTTGAAAGTTACTACTGAATCTGCCTCCGCCATCCTTTCAGGCAGTGCATAACAACCCATTGTTCACAAGCTTGGTATCACTTTTAATCCCGATGAGCTTCTGACCTCATATTCATGCGATCAGTAAGACTGTTTATTTTCGATCTCAGTAACATCGCCCACCTTCACCTCTGCTGTTGAAATACTCACTTGAGCCTTTGTTACCTCTGGCCTCAACTATTCCAATGAACTCTTGGATGGTGTACCACATTCCTTCCCCAGTAAACATGTGGTCATCCAAAACTCTGCTGCCCGTGTTTTAAATTGTAGCAAGTTCACTCCTCTCTCAGACCAGTGCTTGCTGACCGACATTGGCTCCAGGTCACTAACATTCTGACTTCTTGGGCTGAATTTCACGTGCCCCCAGCAGGCGTGCTTCCCACAAAGTTGGGGGGCATGTAAAATGGGGTGGGTGGCCCATCCCACCACCTTCCCATCCACCTGAGCTCACCCATATAATACATGGAGCAAGCGGGTGCTGTTATCAAGCCTATTGACCCTGACAATACGCTGCCCACACCATAATACGTTTGGCATGGGCAGCAGGGCAGGAGCAGGAAGCCCGATTTTTAAACTGAAATGGTTAAAGGGTTGGTGGTGGTGGGGGGAGTGCATCGCTCTTTAGGGGCTGCCCTTTGTTGATTGCAGGGGTGGCTTCCCTTAGACTGAGCCGCCCTCCTTCCTTCCTACCTGCTCCCTCCCTTAAACCCGCCCCCTTCCCCTCCCCGCTGCCCCTCTCCATAACTTCCCCTAACCCTCCCAGGCCAAGATCCTGGACTTACCTGCTCGGGGGAATCCTAGGCTTTGGGTTCCACTCTTTACCTGCAGTCCTGACAGCTGCCATTCTGGCGCTACTGGGACTGAGGGAGCTGCCGACCGATCTGATTGGCTGGCAGGTCCACAGGGCAGGACTTTGTAGCGGAATTTCCACTTGGCCCTCGTTGATGAGCCCCACAGCACTTTATTGCTGTGGGGCGAGTCGGCGTAGATCATGTCAGCTCCACACTGACATTGTTTTCGGGGGGGGGGGGGGGGGGGAGGGAGTGTGGTGGTGGTGGAGGCTGTACCATCTGCATCACCCCCGCCCCGTGTTATTCCACCCCTCATCCCTGTTTTCAAATCCCTCCATGGCCTTACTCCTCCCTATCTCTGTAATCTCCTTCAGCCCCACAAACCTCCAAGATATCTGCACTCCTCTAATTCTGGCTTCTTGTGTATTCCCAATTATAATTGTTCCACCATTAGTGGCTGTGTCTTTAGTTGCCTAAGCCCCAAGTTCCGGAATTCCCTCCCTACCCCTACGCACCTCTATACCTCGGTTTTCCTCCTTTAAGACACTCCTTAAAACCTACCTCTTTGACCAAACTTTTAGTCATCTGACCTAATATCTCATTATCAAAGTCAGTGTCAAACTACCTGCTCCCTCCCTTAACTCAGTGTCAAACTTAGTTTTATAATGCTCCTGTGAAGTGCCCTGGGATGTTTTATTACGTTAAGTACACTATATAGATATAGGTTATCGTTGTTGCATAAAGATAGATTCTCAATCTCTCCCCTTGTTCTTTAGCTAATTATCTTAAACCTGTGCGCTCTGGTTATTGACCCTCCCATGAGTGAAAGGTTTCTCCTAATTTATTTTATCAGAATCCCTCAATTACCTCTACAAAGTCTTTCCTCAACCTTGTTTGCTCTAAGGAGAACAACCCCAGCTTCTCTCGACAATTGAAATCCCTCATCCAGGTCCTTGCTTCCCCTGAGGTGCTTCGCACAAATAGCCAGTCCTTGTATGTGAGCCAAGGCAGAATGTGCCGTTAGGATAGTCAATGGATTTAGGGTACTTGAACCAAGTTTGACCCTGTGCTCATCACAAGTCCATACATGCACTTTCCATCAGCAGTCTCTGGATCGCAATCAGAAGCCAAAGTCCAGGTCAGTTCCTTAACCCAGAGATGCAAAGGGTGATTTTATACTACTCTACTTTTCTGATTGTGACTGATGTTAACCCGGTGCATCTGAAGAAGGCCTTTTTACTGGTCTGAATGACTTAACCAGTCACTGCATGAGCAGGAAGGTCAGGGGAGCCTGAAACTCATGGCTTAAGGAAAATGATTTACTAAAAACGGAGTAGGAAAGGGGAAATGGCTGCTGTGCTGTTTTACATAATGACAGCCATGACTCACCGTGCGTGAATTGCTTCTGAACAAGATCTTTCCATGTGTTGAGGTGATACATAAACACAAGGCTTTCTTTCTCTTTAGGGCAGTATTAACTTACAAAATTGACATGCACACTTAGTTTCTCTGTGGAGATACAATTTAATGGGATGTTTCTGAATCACAACTCGATATTGAGGTCAACAGGCTATGGGGAGTCGTATCCCGAGCTATGATTAAAGCAAATAATGGAATCATTTGGATTTCATGGTTCAGTCAATTCAAATCTGGGACCAATGCAATTCTTCAGTCATGGTCCACCTAGTGTGCGACTGTGGCTCGAATTCAGAGCTCTGAATTTTGAGACTTGCTTTGCTGTTGATGAAAATTCTGCAGCACCCTTAGTAACTTCAATAGCTAACTTGCAGCTCCACATCAGCAGACAACAAAGCGAGTGAGGAAAATGTAGATTTTTATTTTGAATTTAAGGGGAGGATGCAGGTGACTGTGGGAAAAAAAACAGCGAGGCCTTGGTCATGGAAGTCCTGTTGAATTTAACTGTAGGAACTCATTCTAATTTTTCTCCTCTGCTGAAACTCATTGCTTAAGGGAAATGATTTATAAAAAACGGAGCAGGCTGGCTGGCTGACAGACAGACAGAAAAATGAGTGGCAGGAGGCTGAAGTCCGGGACCCTTGAAATCACTCAGTCCCTAGCAATCATGAGGGAACAAGGCTGGAGATTGGGGTTTGGGGCTGGGGAGAGAGAAGCAATCTCACGGGTGGGGTGGGGGGAGCCTGGGATCAGGGTGGAGATGAGATGGGGAGGAGATCCTTGCCCTCTTGTTGTTGAAGGTTAATATTGAGGCCTTGGTGTCTGGTTTGCCCTCAAAATTTCCAGACTGCCAACACAAAAACATGACCGTTCAAGTTGTGACCCAACACATGCTAAGGTGATGATGATACAAATACCCGTGTTATAAAGACAATTGAATATTTGCTATTTTACTGTGACTACACAGAATTCTGTGAGGAAAATGTTTCCTTCTGCAATTTGTTTTTGAAAACCTATGTGAACTCTGGAGATTTCAATAAAATGAAAAGCAATTTCAAACGGCTGGAGATAAGACGACAGCCCTGCGCCTCCCATCAGCTCAGTAAACAATCATAATGAACAGCAGAGTGACTGTCATCTATGATAAAGTGTTAGCTAAACACAGCTAGGATGTTGTTTTTGGGAATTAATGTTACTGAAGGTTTGCTTACTGTTACCATTTAATGAATTGTCACATTTAAACAATGTAAAAGAATGGTACTCGCTGTTGTAACAACACATAAATTCAATCCAATTATCAAGCAAATCCTAATCACATAGGCTTTACCAGAGAGCTCAGCATCCGTACGATCACATCTTCTGCTTCCCCACTGCAATGCTTAAATCATTTTTTTTTTGTGTTACATGTCAGATTTCAATGTAATCATACACATCAGAAGCTCCTAGATTAAAGCCCCAATCTGTGCTTATTTCGCAGATCTCAAATGAGCACAATAGCACAACTAGTCCTATTGCCTTAGGTTAGAGGGGAAGAAAAGAAACCAGCCAAAGTTTCCCTTCCTCACCTTTATCCAGTGACACTTGCTGGAAAGTACATGTTTGTGTGAATTTTGGCTGAGGCTGGGTTGGGCCGATTTCTAATGCTCTCTCATTCCCCTCTTCCTCCAACTGATGACAACTGATGCTTGCCCACATGCGTTTTGTAGGAGTCCTGAAACTATGATTAAGGGCTGAATTATATGGGGCGTTATGTTCCTCACTCCCCTGGCTAAAAGGTTGGTGGGGGAGGAGCCCGTTCAGGGGAAGAACTAGCTGTCCCGCAATCATTCAATGGCCAATAGGCTAGAGATGGGACTTCCGCCCTTAGGGACAGTAAGTTCCACCTGAGAGAGTTGCCGACCAATCAGAGGCTGGCAGCTCTCGATGTACTGGTAGCGCCAGCGGGAGCTGTGACCACTGCCGTAACTGCACTCGGGCAATGAGATGGTGAGCTGCGATGGTTCAGAACTTTGTAAATATTTGGGGGTCAGCGCGGGGGTTAGGGAGCCGGGGGTTTGAAAGGCCATGAGGGAAGGGCAACCTGGGGGTTACAGCTTGGGAGCACTGCCTTCTCATGGGCCCAAGAGGCCAGTTAAGAAGGGACCACCACCTATTCATCAGGGAAACCTGCTGGGCTGGCTGTCTGCCTGGGTTTCTCCCGCCACCGATTAAATGACAGCACTAATTGCCCACTACGGGCCTCAACTGACCCACTGGCAGGCAGGCCTCCCGATGCCACACCCAGCACTGGTATAATTGTGGTGGAGGCAGGGGTAGGTAGGTAGGCAGCAGGTAGGCCACCTGCTGGATTTAACATGCCCCATGCTTTCAAACCTGCTAGTGGTGGAGTGTTAAATCCAGTCCTGGGAGTGGAAGGTCAAGCCAACATTTTTGCCCTCCAAAGCAAACTTCAATGACCCTTCTATAGTTGCAGTGTAATGGGCTAGCCGAACACAGTTGCGCTTTCCTGGTCATGTGCCAGTGTATCACAAGCCGCAGTTCAATTATTCATAAGCCACGAGGGGATGCCTGTATCTAGTTAATTAACCCTTACCCTATCGTTACAGGAGGCAGTGATGTTCACATATAACTCCCCTTCACCAGTGAGGTTACAATGTGCATCTGTTATGAGTGTTTATAGCTGCAATACAGTCGGGTATATAACTACACTCCCTATTTCTGGAAAAGCAGTGTGCATACATTTGCCCCATTTATGAACAATGAAATCAAAATGAGATTTATACCTTTCAGAAAAACTGCAATAAAATAGCATTTAAAAAAAATCCTTTGGGGCTTTCTTGAGGTGCAGATAAAGCAGATGAAGTAGCGCACACTGTATATTCTACTTTGCAACACTCAGATTCACAGGATTACTAAACTCTTCTCAGATAGGATTAATTGAAGGCCAACTATAAAACTCATGTTCAAAAAGTCAGACAATTGATGTTCTATGTAGAATCCTACACTACATCTGAAAGATGCCTGCAGCTCCTTGGTGTGGATAATTTGTTACTGCATCAAAGTCGGATCACAAAATTACCAAAGCGTTAAAATCACTTTAACCCTGCAATTCCAGTACTTGTGGTTTCAGTGGATTCTAGCTCCTGTCAACATCCAGTGACCCCTGCTGGATGCACACAGGATCCTGACAAGAACCTGGCAAAACTTGCACTCAAGCTCACTGATAGCGAAAGGCCTTTGGAAAGTGCAACAAAGTGTTATGGACCGATCTGGTGGCATCAGAGCGCTCAGGAAAGCAAGGGAGAAAAAAGAACAGGATGGAAAAAAAATTATGAACAGAAAACAGAAGAGAAAAAATAATCTCCGCCTGTTTGACCGTGTGAATTCAATCTATTAGGCTGGGGAATATCACAAAATTTTACCTTCACTTGCTGCAGTTTCTGAAGTTTTTTTCCACCTACTCTCATTTAGGGGTCAGTCAGGTGTTCTGTTCCCTTCAGTTTTTTTTTTGTTTTTTTTAATCGTTCGTGGGGCGTGGGCATCGCTGGCTAGGCCAGAATTTATTGCCCGTACCGAATTGCCCTTGAGAAGGTGGTGGTAAGCTGCCTTCTTGAACTGCTGCAGTCCATGTGGTGTAGGAACACCCACAATGCTGTTAGGGAGGGAGTTAAGTTTTTGACCCAGTGACAGCGAAGGAATAGCGATATAGTTCCAAGTCAGGATGGTGTGTGACTTGGAGGGCAACTTGCAGATGGTGGTGTTCCCATACATTTGGTGCCCTTGTCCTTCTGGATGGTAAAGGTTGAGAGTTTGGAAGGTGCTATCGAAGGAGCCTTGGTTATTTGCTGCAGTGCATCTTGTAGATGGTACAAACTGCTGCCGCTGTATGTCGATGCTGGAGGGAGTGAATGTTTATGGTGGTGGATGGGATAGCGATTAAGCGGGCTGCTTTGTTCTGGACGGTGTCAAGCTTTTTGAATGTTGTGGGAGCTGCACTCATCCAGGACAGTATTCCATCACACTCCTGACTTGTGCCTTGTAGATGGTGGACAGGCTTTGGAAAGTCAGGGGGTGAGTTACTCACCACAGAATTCCCAGCCTCAGGTTTGCTCTTGCAGCCACTGTATTTATATGGTTGGTCTAGTTCAGTTTCTGGTCAATGGTAATCCCCAGGATGTTGATAGAGGGGGATTTAATGATGGTAATGCCATTGAATGTCAAGGGAAATGGTTAAATTTCTTTTGTTGGAGAAGGTCATTGCCAGGCACTTGAGTGGCAAGTAACATTCATGCCACATATTGACCCAAGCCTGAATATTGTCCTGGTCTTGCTGCATATGGACACAGATTGCCACAGTATCTGAGGACTTGTGAATTGTGCAAACGTCAGCGAACATTCCCGGTTCTGACCTTATGACAGAAGGAAGGTCATTGATGTATCAGCTGGTTGGGCCTAAGCACTACCCTGATGAACTCCTGCAGCAATGTCACGGGACTGAGATGACTGACTTCCAACAACCGCAGCCATCTTCCTTTGTGGTAGGTATGACTCCAACCAACAGATAGTTTTCCTCCTGATTTCCACTGACTCCAGTTTTGCTAGGGCTCCTTGATGCCACACTTGATCAAATGCTGCCTTGATGTTGACGGTAGTCACTCTCACCTCACCTCTCGAGTTCAGCTCTTATGTCCATGTTTGGACCAAGGCAATAATGAGATCAGGAGCTAACAGAATATGGAATTACATAGCTAAAACTAAAGGGCGTAAGTCACGTTCAAGCCATTACAGCATTCTGGTCAAACCTTATCTTGAGTACTGCACCCAGTTGTGGTCACCAAGATGCAGACAAGATATTCATGCATAGTTGGCAGCAAGAGAAGAGACATGAGGCTGTTCTCTAGTGTTAAAGGTCCAAGTTATGTTGAAAAGTTCGAGAAACTAGAGTCACTGGATTACACAAACTAATTTTTTTTGCCAATCTCCTTTTGTGAAGTTATTGGCTCTGACTGAGTACTGGTTAAATGAAGGCTGGTCGGCTTCTATTACTACCCCTAACAGAGTGCTCCAAGTGTGCGATCTGGTACAGGTATGGTCCGACAGCAACCGAGCATTTTTAAAGTGTGAGACTGAATAACGAGCATCTGCAGACTATTAGACTGTGGAGGGACTCACAGCTGATCCAACTCTGCCTTTGGCCTAACTTCAATGAAGAAACACTTTACGGTTCATGATTATGATGCACTACATAGACTATGATGACTTTTTGCCTCCCTCCAACTGGCATGCTGACAAATGCAGCACCTCTATGAAGGCTCTGGCTAGGACTTTCTAGCTGGTATGTCTTAGCATCACACGGGGTGATGCTTTTATTTACTATGCTATCGGAGCAGCTTTCAGAATTCTTATGAAACATCCATTCTCTACCTGCAGAATACACTGCTGCAAGTCACCAAGGCTGAGTCAGCCTCAGTGCTTCCCAAACCTGTGCCTTCCACCACCTACAAGGACAAGGGCAGCAGGTGCATGGGAACATTTTTTAACTTGAAATTCTGTTCCAACTCTCACACCATCCTGGCTTGGACCCACATCAGCTGCTTCTTTGTCATCACTGGGTCAAAATCCTGGAATTCCTATGTAACAGCACTGTGGGACCACATGGCTGCAGCGGTTCAAGAAGACAGCCCACCACTGCCTTCTCAAGGGTAGCTAGGGATGGCAATAAATGCTGGCCTTGCCATCAACCCCCAAATTCTGAGAAAGAATAAAATAAATTTCTTTCCTGCTTTAATGTACCAACTTTATGCAGTAAAATGATTGTTGCTCTCACTTAATCCCCAACTTTCCTTACTCATACACGGACCAAAAGACATTGACAGATTGGTGACAATATATCTGAAACATAGAAACTTTCTTTTGATGGAGAAAATTAACTAAAATAGCACTGTCCTGGGAAGAATTCAACACTCAAAGGGTTACTGTGAGCTTTAATTTATTACATTTCACATTATGTGAAGAGGAAAATTATTTGTATTAATAAAAAAATCATTTTTCCTTCCTGAATAGGCTAATAAAATGAAATCCAATTTCAAATGACTCAAGATAAGACGACAGCTACACAACTTCCATCAGCTCAGCAAACAGTAATAATGAACAGCGAGGTGACTGTCATCTGTGATAAAGCACTCCTATTAGCCATCCTGTTTTTATATTAATGTTAATTATAACACACATACAGTAATGAATTATTGAGTTTTTATCTGTATTAGGAACACTAATAGTAAACATGCGAACAAAATGCCATCTTCCTTTTTTTTTTAATTAGATGAGGGTAAGTTTCAGTGCGAGAGATTTCTCTTTGGATGGTCCTTCTGGGATATTGCTAAACCACAAGCACCTGTTTGAAACTGATGTCTCTAAAGGGCATCACAGCCCATCTGGTTTACTAATGCCTTTTAGGGAAGGAAATCTGCCATCCTTACCCAGTGTGGTCTACATGTGACTCCTAACTGCCCTCTGAGTAGCCTACCAAGCCACACAGTCCAAAGGCAATTAGGAATGGGCAACAAATGCTGGCCTTGCCAGAGGTGCCCACATCCCATGAAAGAATAAAGAAAAAGAAGGCACTTTATAAGTATAGGTTTTTATTTTGTTGTAACTTGTTTCATAGGCGATTATGGAAGTCAATTTGTACACTACCTCTGACTCAGTGCTACCACACCCCAATTATAATGCTAACTCTGTGTTGCTCACTGGTGAGAGTAAATGGAACTTCTGTTTGTGTACTTGTCTTCTGTTTTCAGCTGAAATGGAAAGCATTAAAAATTCAGCTTAAGTGGTGCCAACGGCTTGGCACATGCAGTCACTATGAAGCCTTGTGGTAGCACTGATCCAGAGGTAGCGATTTCAAGCCCCACTCCAGGACCTCAACCACATAATTCTAGGCTGACACTTCGTTGCTATGCATTGAAGTAATACTTCATTATTAGAGGTGCTCTCTTTCAGACGGCATACCAAACCCCACCCACTTTTGCCCTCTCAGGTAAAACAGTATTTGTTCCAGTGTCCTGGCCAATATTTATCTAGCAATTAACATCTCCAGAAACAAACTGATAGGTCATTTGTCTTATTGCAGTTTGCAAGGCCTTGCTGTGCACAAACTGGCTTCCACAATTGCTATTTCAGAGGGCAGTTAAGAGTCACATGTAGACCAGACTGGGTAAGGGTGGCAGATTTCTTTCCATAAAGGCCATTATTGAACCAGATGGGCTTTTACTCCAATCGGTGATAATTATCATGGTCATCATTACTGAGACTAGCTTTTATATTCCAGATTTTATTAATGGAATTTAAATTCCAGGTGCCGTGGTGGGATTTGAACCTGTGTCTCCAGAGCATTAGCCTGGACATCTGGGTTACTTGCCTAGTGACATTACCACTACTCCACCATCTCCCCCTTTAACATCGAAAGAATGTGTAAGGTTTCATAGGGGCTTAAAGAAGAAAGAAACATTGAACCAAAGAAGGTAAATTAGGTGGGATGTTAGAGGTGGTGTTATCTCATGGCAGATTATGTGTGCCAGGCAGACCAAATCCACGAGGGAAACTTGGTTGCGCTATCACAATGGTTTTGCAATTTGTATTTATTACGAGGTTGGTGAGCTGATAAGTCCACCAAGGCCTTTAGAGATTTTAAAAAATTAAACAAAAATATTTATTAACAAAATAAGAGATTTCAAGTATATACATAGGACTACAATTACTTACCAATATAATAACTCCTAACATTCCTAATTAATCTGACTCCCAGTTACACACCCCTTTTAAGGCAACAATCCAAAATAGATTTTAGATTTAAAACGGAATCAGCAATTCCCACTTGACAGTGGAATTCCAAATGGCTTTTCCACAATTTCAGTTTTATTGCATAGCAGACTCATGCACACATGGCTGGAGGCTTCATTAAGGCTATTTCACATGCTCCTGTTAGATCTTACGCTACCTTCTCTTATATAGCCTTTCATTCTCCTTTATATATGGAGGACTGAGCTATGAGGAAAGACTGGATAGGTTGGTGTTGTTTTCCTTGGAGCAGTGAAGATTGAGAGGGGACCCAATAGACGTGTATAATATTATGAGGGGCATAGATAGGGTGGATAGGAAAGCACTTTTTCCATTATTAGAGGGGTCAATAACAAGGGGGCATAGATTTAAGGTAGGAGGTAGAAGACTAAGAGGGGAGTGAGGAGGAATTTTTTCAACCAGAGGGTGGGGAAGTCTGGAACTCACTGCCTGAAAGGGTGATTGAGCCAGAAACTCTTGTAACATTCAAGAAGTATTTAGATATTCACTTGAGTTGTCATAGCCTCCAGGGTTATGGGTCAAGCGCTGGAAAATGGAATTAGTGTTGTCAGATCTTCATTCGCCATGGTGGATACGATGGGCTGAATGGCCTCCTTCTATGCTGTAAATGTCTGGGAGTCTATGTTTTGCTCTTTTTAATAAGTAAATTCTATTGTTCCATATGTCTTTGAAAGTGTATCTTCCTCATAATATAAAAACTTTCATGTTGCTAATATTGTCAGTAACCTTTGGGAAAAATAAACACACTCCTTAGCCCTGCTTATCTGGCTAGTTATAAACAGACTAAGATCTCTTTGAAATCCACTTTTCTTCATTTACCTAAAAATGCAAATTCCCTTCACATCTTACTAAGCCAATATCCATGTTTACTCATTAGCATGTCAAGTACCTAGCTTCTTTCGATGATTTCAGGCTTGCACTCCAAATGTAATTAAATCACACAGAGAGAGCCAACTATACTTACCCACATAAATCTACTTCACAATAAACCAGAAAAATATTATGAAAATTATTATACTTTCATCACAGGTGCATTTTAAGGAAGGACTTAAAGGAAGAAAGGGAAATGAAGCAGCAGAGGGACTTTAGCAAGGGAATGCCAGATCTTAGGGTTGAGATGGCTGAAAATAACACCAAAAATGTGATGAAGGTAGGAGGAGGGAGCGAACAAGAGGATACAGTCCAATAAGTGGAAAGTTTGGCAGTGGTGGGGGATTGTAGAGCTGCAGGAGGCTATTGAGAAAGGACTGGGTGAAGCCATGATGGGATTTAAATGCAAGGACAAGAATTCTAATTTGAGGTGTCAGGGAACAAGTCAATTACCAGTGAGTACAAAGTGATGGGTAAATGTAAAAGGACTGCACAGCTTTGGATGAACTTAAGTGTATGGAGATTGTGGGGCTGATCAGCAATGGAATAGTCAAGTCTGAAGGGGACAAAGACATAGTTGAGTGTTTTTACAGCAGCTGGGCTGAAATTGGAGTAGAAATAAGTGGTTGCTGTGATGGAAAGGATATGAGATCAGGAGATCAGCTCAGGATTGCAAGGAGGTCAAGGTAAGAGTCTGGTTCAGTAGCAGGGAGGGGGATGGAATTAGTGGATGGGGTACAGAATAGTGGTAAGGAGCTGAAGACAATGACTCTGGTTTCCCATTGTTAAGCTGAAGGAAATTGGGGCTCATCCACAAACTTCAGGGAATCCAAAATTCTGCTGCCAGTGTTCTTACTTGTTCTAAGTCCTGTTCATCCATTACCCCGTGCTCGCTGACCTCCAGTGCCTCCCACTTAACATAACCCCGATTTTAAAGTTCTCATCTTTGTTTTCAAATCTTTCCATGCCCATGCCCCTCCCTCTCTCTGCCATCTCCTCCAACCAAACAACTCTGAGATATCTGCGCAGCTCCAATTTTGGCCTCTTGGGCATCCCAGATTTGAATCATTCCACCAGTGGCAGACATGCCTTCAGAGGCCAAGACCATAAGCTCAGGGGTGGCCTCCTTAAACCTCACTGCCTCTTTCCTCCTTGAAGAGGATTGTTAAAAAGATATATCTTTGGGGACTCTGGTGGCAGAATTTTAACGGGGAACAGAAGAAATTGGTGATAATATTCTGGCGATGATCAGATTGGTAAGGGTGGAATCAAATGAAGGTAGTCCCATTAAGCTGGATAATGGAGGCAGGGTATGATAGGAGGGTGATTGATCATGTCAAAGGTTGCAGGGAGGTTGAGGAGTACATAGAGAGACAAGGCACCACAGGCACAGTGAATGACATTTGCAAATCTGGTTAGCAATGCTTTAATACTATGGTAGGCTAGGAAGAGGAGAGTGAGTGCGAGCGGCCGAGGGAGTGAGAAAAAAAGAAAAGAGAATACAAACTCCAGTTTACAGCTGAAACAAAGCAGGTTAATTTAGACGATGTTAAATGGACATTGGTTTATTTTGTACTGTAATTAGTTCAGTGTGTCAACCAAAATCAAGACCAATAAAAGCTTTATGAAAAGGAGCTCGATACTTACACTGAGCTGTAGGCAGACTGGAGAAAAAGCCCTTCAGCCGTGCTGATAACCATTCCAGGCTCTCGTGTAGATTTGCCAGGGCCTTTAGATCACTGACATCTCTCAGGATTTCATTCTGTGGTATAAGCTTGTCTCCCAAGTTGCCAGTCAACACTTCAGATTCCTTCGCATTGGCAGCTCTGTGTATTATAATAGTAATAATATTTTTTTAAATACAACTCAGGAGGGAAATCAAGGATTCATGAATGTGACCAACATCACTATTAAAAGCATTTAACATTTTCACTGCTGTTACACAGACATGAATACCTTAAGTTTATAATGCAGACCACCTCCAGGGTACTCTAATATTCAATTTTGGTCACAAAGCAATCAAAGATACAAAAGGGTGTTCATTTTTTTTCTTACTCATTACAGTTTGTTTTTAATCATCCTGAAAATATAATTCGCCTTTGTTGCTCAGTCAAAATGAAGGCGACTATAAGCTACTCACTTACAGGACTCCAGCAGGACAAGAACAGAGATCAAAAGACTGTTTGCTGCACAGGAAAGAAGGTTATGGCAGATTTGAGTGGGACTAATTGGATAACTCTTTCAAAGAGTCAGCACAGGTATGATGGGCCAAATATGATTATAAAAAAAACTGAATATGAAAAAGTGTTGCAGCACTACAGAATCACAGAATAGCTACACAGCACAGAAGGAGGTCCATCATGCCTGTGCCAGCTCTCTACCTAGTCCCACTCCCCCACCTTTTTCCGCATAGCCTGGCAAATTTTTGCTTCAGAAAATTATCCAATTCTCTTTTGAAGACTTTGATTGAATCCTCCTCCACCATACTCCAAAACAATGCATTCCAGATCACACGTTTTTCTTCATTTCATCCTTATTAAGTGGTAAATGTGTAGCAAAATGGCAGGCAACATTCTGAGCATGCAATCTGGGGCCAGCTATTTGATACATGGTATAGATGAGCAATCTTTCATTGTCAAATTCTTTTTAAGCGTGTCATCTACTCCTGCACATGCTCTCAGTTGTGTTGGCAGCAATGATGCAAGCTATCCCACCTCCTACCAACCATGGTGCCTTTCTGTCCTCCGAGAAGGGAGGCCCTAAATCACCAAATAAGGCAATTACCCTCACATACAGCTGACAGAGCAACAGCACATTCACTGCATCACCTGTCAAATGGAGTCAGATGCAATGCTCCTCAGCCATTTGCCACACTTTGTTACTTCAACCCCCAGCCACCAAGCAGCTTCAGCAAGCAGCCTCAGCAAAGTGTTTCAAGTCCATTTTAAGCCTTTATAGAGGCTATCACAGAATTTATGAGGTCATTTGCCATTAATTACACTCTCTGGACTGATATACAAATGATACATTAAGGATTTATTCAAATAAGCTGTCCTCAGGATTACTGGTGAGGCCAACTCTTCATTGAACAGATGCATGCTGCGCACACTCCAATCTGGTCCTGCTAGCATTGTGCCAGGACAAGATTTCCTAATCTTATGCACCAGTTTATACAGAATGCCTCCCAATCATATGCACATGCAAACCAGAACAACTAATGGCATAACACTGCCAACTGAGTGATGGGAAAAGTCTTCGATCCTACAAACAAGATGAAGGCCAGGATTTATTTTCCCAGTTACTAGAATGGAAGGATTTGTTGGATGGTACAGAGGCTGTCCTCTCCATCTGGCAAAAGCTCGGCTTTTAATTGAAGCTGAAACATGGTCAAGTGCACACTTGTCATTCAAATGGGCAACCTCAAGGTCCTTTACATTGGGGGAACTTACATAGGATCTTACAGCACAGAAACAGGCCTTTCGGCCCAACTGGTGTTTATGTTGTACACAGGCCTCCTCCTACCTTACTTCAATTCATCCTATCTATGTAACCTTGTATTCTATTCCCCATCATGCACTTATCTAGGCTTACCCTTAAAAGTTTTTATGCTGGAATTCACTGTAGGTGGTGGAAGCAGAGATGATCAGCGATTTCAAAAGGAAATTGGGTGGGTGCTTGGGGGAACTAAATTTGGAGGACTATGGGGATAGATTGCAGGAATGGGACTGACTCTCTACAGAGAGCCAGCATGGACTCAATACGCCAAATGTTCTCCTTCCTGCTGTTTGACTCAAACACTATGCGGTAGCAAGTTTCACTTTCCCACCATTCTGGGTAAGGATGTTCAGATTCATTCATTGTCTCCTGCACTGTACCACTGAGATAATTAGTTTCAATCAGCTGTAAGAAACTCATGAATATGAATCTGTTTTAGTGTCAGTGTCACTGAAGATAATCTATGCAGGCACATCGCTCGTCTTCATCCTTCCCTCCAGGGTAATGACCAATTAGGGTCAAGCTTTTCATATTGAAGGGTTAAAAATAAAGAATATCTGTGTACTTTAAGGAATGCTCTGTCAGAATCAATGTTATAACAAATCTCTTGAGGGCTGTGAGGTATTTTTACAGAATATATCTATATAATAAAACAGAGAGACAAACTCTACATTTCTTATTTACATAATGTCACCTCCTTTCTCTCTCTGGATCTACTTCGGTCAAATTGCACAAGACTAATATTTCCTAATCTTACCCAGCTGCCTCGTGACTTTGATTTGCACGACAGTCAAAATTGTCTTATATGACTTTGACCAGAGCTGTCAGTCTCAGGAACTATGATGTGACTGGAAGTTGGATTGGAAAGATATAAACAAGGAATTTCAGGAGAGATAAGCACGGAGCTGGGAAATAATAACATGCTGGAGAATGTAACAGAGAAAAGGAAGGTTGGAGAAGGTTGAATCAAAGACAAATTGGTTGTGTGTAGTAGGAGGCAACGGCATAAGTTTTGAAAGGGAAAGGCATGGTGCTTGTACCATGGCAGGAGAGTGGAGGGGGGTGAGAGGAGCCAGAATACAAACTAAAGTTTAAATGGCCTTGGGTGGCTCTGGTCAAGTGTTGCAGTACATGTGCCAGCTAGTTTAAGGTTATTACGGGTGAAGGTGTGATCAAGGACTGGGCAAGGAAGGGGTTCAAGGGAGCAGAAGGTGGGTCACTCAGAAAAGATGAGTTTGGAGAGGGCAAGAGAAAGATGACAAAGGAACGCCTGATCAATTCTGCTGCTTTTTTAAACCAATAATCTCCCCCATCCAACTTCAATAGCATACCAAGATTTGGATGATGGATCCAAGCCGAATGTTAACTTGTTTCTTTTCAGGGTATTTGCTGTGTTATTTCAGATTTCCAACCAGGATAGTTTTTCTTTTTATCAGTCACCCAGGAACATTCACTTTGCAGAGCTTTTGGAGTGAGCGAATATGCATGAGTAACATTGGTGCTCTTTCTATTTTTCTAAAGCAGTCAGTTCAGGATCTTATGGCACAGAACTCCCAATGTGTTTCACTAGTGGCTTCCACCAGACCGTTATCCTCTTTTTTCCCCTTCCAAAAAAATGTCTGAAGCAAAAATCTCATGACTGAGAGAGTAAATTATTGGCAACATTACACCTAAAAAAATTATTGCAGCGAGAAGTCAGAAAATGGTGTAAATTCTCTTTTAAAAGGTCATTGGTTTGAAAAATTGCCGCCTTTCTTCTGCTCATAATGCAGCTTTAAAGATTTGTTGAGACATATTTACGGTGCTGCTCTTGAGTCTCAAGCTAATGAATGCTGTCAGCTGTTGTTCTACTGCAAGATGCTTATTATTATGAAGAGTAACCTTTTTGAAATGGTGAACATATCAGTTGCTTAGAGACCTAAAAGCGAAGAGAAATAACTGGTGAGGACAGCAAGCAGAGTGCTGCTCATCAATTAGCATATTACTAGCTACCCTGCAGCTTTCAATCATATTAAAGGAAAAATGCTGACAACTTCATAACAATGGGGAGTTGATATACTGCAACACTTGACCAGAGCCACCCTAGGCCATTTAACCTTTAGTTGCCCACCTCCTTGCCAACTGTCCCATCTCCTCAGTAAAATGGAAACTGCAACATGTCAGCAACTACAATTAATCACTTTTATCCTACGTCTTTCTAGACACTTACAAGATATTTCTATTTCAGGATTCTGACAGATTGATAAATGGAAGGATGGACCAAAGCCAGGGAAGGAGAAATGGAAGTCACTGGTGTCATCTGAGTACGTGTTACGTGACCAGAACTCATCTTGCCCTGTTAACCTTGTAAAATACAACATATTTAAGGACCATCTATAATTGTCATCGCTTTCTCAAGGTTTGCAATAAGGAGGGTGGGAGACATGTTTATCCTTCATGCGTACTTTGATGACATAGATAGATATTCTGTTAGCAGGGATACTCTATGCACTCTTGTTGGAAGATCATTATGGACGGCATCTTAATTCCTGTTGGTGTTATTAAACAAAACCGAGTGATATCACATAGGAAATCAGGCTCCTCAAATTATGCCACGGTGATACAGGATATGTGGATATCCACCGCATATATGTGTATACTGTATCAAAAACAAAAATAGCTGGAAAAACTCAGCAGGTCTGACAGCATCTGCAGAGAGGAACACAGTTAACATTTTGAGTCTGTATGACTCTTCATCAGAACTGTCATATGGATTCAAAACGTTAACTGTGTTCCTCTCCGCAGATGCTGTCAGACCTGCTGAGTTTTTCCTGCTGTTTTTGTTTTTGTTTCAGATTTCCAGCATCCGCAGTGTTTTGCTTTTATCTATGTATACTGTATGCTGGCTGCAATATTTACATTATGCAAGTGGGTAACCCAGGAAAATATATGTGAACTATTGTTGAAATTGGTGTAAAGGATCTCCTAAGGACAGCATAGACAGGAAGATCAGGTAGGGAGCACTGCACATTCATAAGAGAACTTACCTGATTATCCATCCATTCATTTCAATGGATGAAAATCAGGCACGTGTGGTTTTTCCAGGTCGGGCAATCCTTTATACCAACTGCAAGAAGAGGAAAATCTGCCTGCTCCATGTTTTTTCTGGAATACTGTTGGCCTAAGCCCTGACTGGATGTGTGCATAAATTGAGTGCAAGTTTTCCAAGGGCTCAGTAGTTCACGCTAGTATAGAACTTCTGCCTAATTGAGATGTACAAGATTATGAGGGGCTGAGAGAAGTAGACAGGGATGCTCTGTTTCCCCAGCAGAGAGGTCAGTTACCAGGGGGCACAGATTTAAGGTGATTGGTAGAAGGATTAGAGGGGACATGAGGAAAAGCTTCTTCACCCAGAGGGTGGTCATGTTTGGAATTCACTGCCTGGTTTGGTGGTGGAGGCAGAAACCCTCAACTCATTTAAAAGACACCTGGACCTGCACCTAACCTGCAAAGCTACGGACCAGGTGCTGCAAGGTGGGATTAAAATAGGCAATTAGTTTTTATTTATTTTTCCTTTTTCAGCTGGTGCAGACATGATGGGCTGAATGGCCTCTTTGTGGTTCTATGGTTTTGAATTTGTGCTTTTTAATATATACAGCTACTTCAGCTTATTTATTCAAACTTGCAGTTGCAATTTTTAAATGATTACATTTTCATTTTTTGTGTGGGGCTGTAATAATTGCTTTCTGAGTTTCTTGTAAAATGGAACTTTCACAATTAATTACCCCTGACTGATTATACTATGTGGTTACCCAAAACTGATCAGGAAGTTAGGCCAAACTTGATATTTGTTCACATTGACCCTTAACTTTTTACTAAGACACTGATGATGCTAAACTATACATTGGGTGGAATTTTCCAGCCCCCGCCCCCCCCACCCCCCCAAACTCCCAACCCCAACCCCAGCATGGTCAGCAAAGCCATTGAAATCCCAGTTCACATCAGCAGGACTGGAAGATTCTGCCTGCATGAAGGGATGGGAGAATTCCGCTCACTGATTTTCTTTGAGTAAGGCATGGATTATCATTCAATAAACAGCTTCATGCATATGAACATATGAATTAGGAGCAAGAGTAGGTCATTCAGCCCTTCGAGCCTGCTCTGCCATTCAATAAGATCATGGCTGATCTGATTGTAACCTCACAATCCCACATTCCTGCCTACCCCGATAACATTTCACCCCTTGTTAATCGAAAATCTGTCTAGCACTGCCTTAAAAATTTCAAAGACTTTGCTTCCACAGCCCTTTGAGGAGGAGTTCCAAAGACTCACAACCTTCTGAGAGAAAAAAAATTCTCATCTCTGTCTTAAGTGAGTGACCCCTTATTTTTAAAAAATGATCTCCTAGTTCTAGATTCTCCCACAAGAGGAAACATCCTCTCCACACACACCCTGTCAAGACCCCTCAGGATCTTAAAAGGTTTCAATCAAGTTGCCTCTTACTCTTCTAAATCCCAGTGGAGACAAGCCCAACTGTTCAAACCATCCCTCATAAGACAACCCACCCATTCCTGGTATTAGTCTAGTAAACCTTCCCTGAATTGCTTCTAATGCTTTTATATCTTTCCTTAAATAAGGAGACCAATACTGTACACAGTACTCCAGATGTGATCTCACCAGTGCCCTGTACAACTGAAGTATACCTTCCCTACTTTTGTAATCGATTCCGCTCACAATAAGATATAACATGTTGTTAGCTTTCCTAATTACTTGCTGTACTTGCGTACGAGCCTTTTGTGATTCATGTGTTAGTACACTCAGATCCCTCTGCAATCTCTCACCATTTAGATAATATGCTTCTTTTTTTTTCCTTCCTGCCAAAATGGACAATTGCACATTTTCCCACACTATACTCTATTTGCCAGATCTTTGCCCACTCACTTATCCTATCTATATCTCTTTGTAGCCTTATGTCCTCTTCACAACTTACTTTTCTACCCATCTATGGGTTGTCATCAAATTTAGCAACCATATCTTCAGTCCCTTCATCCAAGTAATTTATATAAATAGTAAAAATTTGAGACTCCGGCACTGATCACTATGGCACACCACTCATTACATCCTGCCAACCAGAAAAAGACCCATTTATGCCAACTCTGTTTCCTGTTTGGCTAGCCAATCTTCTATCCATGGCTGTATGTTACCCCCTACACGATGAGCTTTTATTTTCTGCAATAACCTTCAATGTGGCACCTTATCAAATGCCTTCTGGAAATCATGGTACAATACATCCACCAGTTCTCCTTTGTCCACAGCACATGTGATTCCTTCAAAAAACTCCAGAACATGGTCAAACATGATTTCCCTTTCACAAAACCATGTTGATTCTGCCTGATTGCCTTGAATTTTTTAAGTTCCCTCCTATAACATCTTTCATAATAGCTTCTAACATTTTCCCTGTGACAGGTGTTAATTTTCCAATCTAATCGAATCTAGACATTTTGGAAAATTAAAACCAATGCATCAACCATCTCACTAGCCACTTCTTTCAAGACCCTAGGACGAAGACCATCAGGACCAAGAGATTTGTCACCCTGCAGCTGCAACAATTTGCTAAGTCTCACTTGCCTGGTTAATTTCAATTTTCCCGAGTTCCTCCCTCCCTTCCATTTCCTGATTTACAGCTATTTCTGGGAGATTACTTGTATCCTCTGTAGTGAAGATTGATGTAAAATACCTGCTCAATTCATCTGCCATCTCTTTACTTTCCATTACTAATTCCGCAGACTAACTTTTTGTAGGACCGATGCTCACTTTATTAACTCTTTTCTTATTTAAATATCTATAGAAAGTCTTACTATCTTTATATTTCTAACTAGATTTCTCTCATACTCTAATTCTTCCCTCCTTATTAATCGTTTTGTCATTCTTTGCTGTTCTTTATATTCTGTCCAATCTTCTGACCTACCACCCGCCTTTGCACAATTATATAATTTAAGTTTGATACTGTTTTTAATGTTTTTAGTAAATCACAGAAGTTGGGTCCTCCCCTTGGAATTTTTCTTTCTCATTGGCATGTATATTTTCATTCTGTGTATTCTGAAATATCCTTTTAAATGTCTGTCACTGCATCTCTATTGGCTTATTCCTTAACGTCATTTGCCAATTCACTTTAGCTAGATCTGCTTTCATGCCCTCATAATTGGCTTTATTTAAGTTTAAAATAATAGTCCCTCCCCCTCAAATGGAATGTAACATTCAACCACTTTATGATCACTGTTACCTAGGGGTGCCTTCATTCTGAGGTTATCAATTAATCCTATCCTGTTGAACAATACCAGGTCTGGTATAGCTTGCTCTCTGCTTGGCTCCAGAATGTGTTGTTCTAAGAAACTATCCCAAAAACATTCTATGAATTCATGTACACTACATTTACCCATCTGATTTTCCAGTCTATGGGCAGGACTTTCCCCCTGTCGGGGGCGAAGTTGAAATGGGGACACATACAGGCGCAGCTCCAAACGGCGCCCCTGATTGGGGGTTCGGCGCCATTTTACATGGGCGGGCCAATTAAGGCCTGCCCAGCATGACGTCTGCACGGAAGCACTATGCGCTCCCTGTGTGGGCGGGTGGGAATCCCTAAACCTGAAAGTGTGCTCTTTCGCGCATGCGCACAATAGAGTGCACTCATCTCCCTGAGGCTAAGTGCTGCCTCAGGGAGATCGCCTCAACTGTCAAAAATATTAAAAAAAATAGAAAAAGAAAAATTCCCTGACATGTCCCCTCATGTGACACTGTCACATGAGTTGGGATAAGTCCATAATTAAAAAAAAAAATTAATAAAATCTTTTAAAACCTACATGAAACCTCATCCCGCCCGTGGATGAGGTTTCATGCTTTTTTTAATTCCCGCCAGGGCTCCTGGCCTGGATGCCAACCTTAAGATAGGACGGGCAAGTCCATTAATTAGTTAAATGACTCTGTCAATGGCCTCAATTATCCATTGACAGGTTGGCGGGTGCACAGCTGATTTTGCTGCGCCCCCGCCTACCTGAAAATTTAAATGGGGCGTCAGGCGGAATGCCCGACATCACCGCGCGTCATTTTATGCGTCGGCAAGCGGGCTCCGCCCCCCCGCTCGCCAACGAGAAAATCCTGCCCTATATGTATATTAAAATCCCTCATGATTATTGTTGTACCTTTCTGACAAGCTCCCATTATCTCTTCCTTTCTACTCTGTCCGACCACGGAGTTACAATTAGGGGGCCTGTACGCCACTCCTACAAGCGTCTTATTGCCGTTATCATTTCCCATCTCAACCCAAACCTTTTCTACATCCTGGTTTCCTGAACTTAGTTCATCCCTCCTTAATGCGCTAATACCATCAGAGCATCAATGGAATAGAATGCAATGATCAGCTTGCTAACCACAACTGGTGCACTGGAGCCAGGACTGAAGAAAGACTGAACAACACTTCAGCGTAAAATACTCCCAGTTTACTTGCCAAAGCAGTCTCTGTTTGTCAAAGAAATTACATTGGTAATTTCTTCTTTTTGAACACTATTGAAACCCACCACTTTGGACTTCAAATTTGGCAGACTGTTGCTATTCATTATGAATTCTCAGTGCTCAGTGATGATATATATTTTATAAGTAGTTGATGCTTCCTGTTCAGCATACAGGACCAAAAGATGCTTACCACCCGTAACTGCAAGGTGTTACTTGCTGACTAAATTCCTGGCAGATATCAGTCAAACGTTTTCCCTGGTGAATTTGGAACCCAAATTATCATTTTGCCATCAGTGTAAAAGTCCCAAGCAAGCCATTTATTGCACTACAGTATGCACTGGTCTATTCCTGAGCAATATTTCTCATGAGGGGCATAAAAAGAAGTGGCTGCAGAGATAGGGGATGCATTGGTTGTGATTTTCTAAAATTCCCTAGGTTCCGGAATGGTCCGAGCAGATTGGAAAAACGCACATGTAACATTTCCAATTAAGAAAGGAAGTAGTGGCAGGACATTTAGAAAATCACAGTACAATCAAGCAGAGTCAACCTGGTTTCATGAAAGAGAAATTGTGTTTGCCAAATTTATTAGGGTTCATTGAGGATGTAACACGTAGGGTTGATAAAGGGGAACCAGTAGATCTAGTAATTTTGGATTTTCAAAAAGTATTTGATAAAATGTCACATAAAAGGTTATGGTGTTCGGGGTAATATATTAGCAAGGATAGAGGATTAGCCAACTACAGTACCGGGAAAGTGAGTTAGGATAACTGGATCATTTATAGGTTAGCAAACTGTAGCTAATGGGGTGCCACAGTGCTGGGGTGTCAACTGTTTATGGTCTATATTAATGGCACGGATGAAGTGATAGTGAGCATTATAGCCAAATTTGCTGATGATACAAAGATAGATAGGAAAGCAAGTTGTGAGGGGGACACAAGGAGTCTGCAAACTTATATAGTTTAAGCGAGTGGGCATAAATTTGTCAGAAAAGTATAATATAGGAAAATATGAGGTTATCCAGTTTTGCTTTTCTATTCTTTCTACTAAATATTATTTAAACAGAGAGAGATGATAGGATGTTGTGTTGCAGAGGGATATTGGTGTTCTTGTACATGAATGACAAAACGTTAGTATGCAGTAAGTAACTAGGAAGGCAACTTTACTGCAAGGGAGATGGAGTATAAAAGTAGGAAAGTCTTACTACAACTGCACAGGGCACCTCGATTACTGTGTACAGGTTTGGTCTCCTTATTTAAGGAGGGATTTACTAGTATTAGAAGCACTTCAGTGAAGGTTCACTAGGCTAGAATGAATGGGTTGTCTCATGAAGAAAGTTTGAGCAGGTTGGGCCTATACTCGTTGGAGTTTAGAAGAATGTGACGTTATCTGATTGAAACATATAGGATTCTGAGAGGGCTTGGTGCTGAGAGGATTTTTTCCCTTGTGGTGAATCTAGAACTCAGTGGCACAGTTTCAAGCTCGAAGGGCCGAATGACCTACTCCTCCTCCTATTTCTTGCACAATATGTATGATTTTGGCTGCCACAGCCTGTTTCATAAAAGTGTCTTCACTGTGACAATACAGACATTCGCCCTATCTTGCCATGTGAGTAAGCTTTTGGTTCATATACAATGACACAAAGACTGCAAATTTCTCATGTGATGTATTAATGAACCTTTGTCTCAAAATGATGTGGTATACAAAAAATAACAACACCTCAAATGGCTGCATCTTTGCGTTCCTAGAAAGTGTGCGCTGAGGATTTAATTCCAACTGCAGTTGTCACCAAGAAAGCATTTTTGGACAGTTGCAACATTATGATTCAGAATATAATTTTTATTTTTTTTAACATGATGGGAGCTGGACTTTTCTAAGACATTAATCTCCCTTTTCGCCATTTTTTCTAAACATCAACTTTTTGCATCAGAAAAGGATCTGATCCCTGGCTCAAGGTAAAGAAGAATGCAGGAATCTAGGGTCCAAACAGAAAGCCTCAATCTTACCTTGTGAAGTCTTCCTCGTCTTCTCGTTTAGGCCTCATTTGTTTGGGCTGAGCCATGTTTGTCCAGCTTGGGAGGGATGTCAGCAGTCGGCTTATGTCCTCATCCTTTGCCCATGATGCACTGATGATGAGCTTCTCTTCTGACTGAACTATGCTCCTATATTAAAAAGGGGAATTGAATTAAATATGGATAATTTCCTGCAAGTACACTTCAGGTTGGTCTGAATGGAAGATCTCTATTAACTAGATGCTTTCTCAACCTATTGAAGAAAGACTACAGTTCAATTTGGATATTTTCCCTGGCATGATCACATTACCCAAATTTTCTGTTAAAGAAATAAGCAAAAAATAAAGATGGATTGATAAAACAGTAAAAGTATGAAGCAACATTTTTTTTTCAAAAAAAGCTGATATGGTAATATGGAAACAAATTTTAAAAATAGGGCGAGAAGTCAGACAGTCTTTCAAGTAAGATGTTGAACCAAAATCATGTCTCCCTGCTCAAGTGGAAGCAAAATATTCCCTGGCAAAATTTGAAGGAAGCCAGTCATTCTGCATAGTTTGTGGCTAGTGCTCCCCCTCATGAACATCACCAAAACTAGGTTAACTGGTCATCCATTACATTTTCTGCTTATGGGACCTAGCTTGTGCAAACAGACTGCACAACATCAGCTGCACCTTAAAAGTAACATGTTGGTTTTAGAGTACTTTGTAATGCTTGGTTAAGGTGTTAGATTCTTTCCTTCTTACGGCAATTCGGACACTATTTGGCAAAAATTAGCAGGAATGAGCAGTTGAAGGTTGCTTCAGATCCAGGATGAATAGTAGAGTTAGAAGGAAAGCTGTCACTATTATATATATGTAATAAAAAATTAAAAAGTGCTGAAAATGCTGAGTAAAGCTACTCTGAAATGTTAACCTATCATTCCTCTTCAAAAGCTGCATGTCTTGGTTTTATATTTGCCTGATTTTCTCTTTTTATTCCAATACAATGATATTGGCTTGTTAAGTTTTTCCCCCATACACATTAGAAGTCTTGTGGTGTAATTGCAGGTACTGTTATACCTCCCTCGACTTTCTCCCACATGTTCAGCATTTCTTAAATAGACACAAAATGGCCACAACTTTTTAAATTGCCTGTGTGCCTGCCTTGGGCTCTATGTACCTCACCCATACTAAGGCAGGCAAATTCAGTGCCTCACTTGCTTGGGCCTGCAGCTCCAAAATCTCTCTTCCCTGCTTGTTAATCTTTGCAGTTTTTAATGTTGTTAGCTTCTGTCTTCGTCAAAGGCCTGTGCCACTTGTGTCCCACTGCTCCCTGAGGGCATCATCACTTGCCAACATTCCATCTTAAGGGCTCCCGAACAATAGCCTCCCCTCTATTCTAGATGTATCCAGCGACCTCCAGGTTCAACTGTAACCCTTGCCTTCCCATGCACTTCACAAGTTAGAGCTTTATCAATTACAATTTCCTCAAAAGCTTCCTTAAAACATTTTCCATGGCAGCACCTCTACTAGTCAGAATCCACATGCCAACCAATCTGCAATCTCTTCTCATGCAGTACAAATTGTTAAACAAAAACAGAATTACCTGGAAAAACTCAGCAAGTCTGGCGGCATCGGCGGAGAGGAAAAGAGTTGACTTTTCGAGTCCTCATGACCCTTCCACAGAACTTATTTTAACATGGAGTCAGCAGCTATCTGGCCATTGGGAACTTTGCAGTCAAGCCTGGTTATAGCTCAACCTGAACCGAATGTAGTTCCAGCAGGGAGGCCTGGGCAACCATCATGAATGGTTATTTTTTTTTTTTACGCAGAGGGTAGTGAGTGTCTGGAATTCGCTGCCAGAGGAGGTGGTGGAAGCAGGTACGATAGTGGTGTTTAAGAGGCAGCTTGACAAATACATGAATAGGATGGGAATAGAGGGATACGGACCCCGGAAGTGCAAAATGTTTTAGTTAGCGGGCAATATGATTGGCGCAGGCTTGGAGGGACAAAGGGCCTGTTCCTGTGCTGTGCTTTTCTTTGTTCTTTGTTTGTAGTTATCAGAGTCTGGTACATATGGGGTTAACATGGGATTGGGTACAGTACCCCCACATAGTGATGTAAAAGAACATATGACCCACACCTAGCAGTCAATCTAGTGTTGGACACAGCCGTGTGCACAAGCAATCATGGAGACAACTCCTAGCTTGAACCCTTCACTGTATATATGTACACAGTTCTTGTAGTTAATAAATACATAGTTAACCTACTTAAGACTACAAGGGCTTCATTAAGCCCTACTGAAAGGTATCCAACACCCTACAACATGGTGGCAGCGAACGGAAAAACCCAAAACTTTGCAAAAAATGCAGAGAAAAACTAAAATCTTGAAAGACTAAAGAAAAATTCAAAGAAGCATTTCAACCTGAAGAAAAGCTCAAGATGTAGAAACATAGAGGAAAATTGCCAGGGAGAAGCTCCAAAGAAAGGCTTGGAAGCTGAAGGCGAAAATTTAAAATTCCTCACTGCAGCAGAAAGCTCCATAGGATCTCTTGGAAGTCCAGCTTCCATTCACAGAGTGCAGAGTCAGCAGACCTAGCAGGTGTGAACAAAAACTTTTAAATTCCAGGATACAGCAAGTCCTGAGAAATCTTTAAATATTTCATTGGTCAGAAATTGCCGTTTAAAAACTCCGTCAGAAAAACCAGATTCCCAAGTGAACAAGTGCGAGCTCACTCCGAAAAAGAATTTTAAAATTAATTAATTCGGAAGAATTGCAACAGAAGAATCAGCTTTAAAGACCAGAAAGGCCAGGATTCGATGCTTTTGTGATCCTAAAGCATTGCGCTGAAGCGATGAAGTCTGTAGCTACTTGATCCAAGCAGCCACTGTTTAGAATTTTTTCAAGGCTGAGTGCGAGCACCATTGCAGTGGGAACCCGCCAAATCTGGCAAGCGCGGCTAAACCCTTTGCCTTCAAACGAACGGCAGCACCGACTTGAATTTCAGCAACTCTTAAAGCTGAAACTACACTTTAAAATTTTTTAAACCATAGATTGGAAATCCACTCTTCCAGATCAATTTGGACTTATCAGAGGCCCAGATCAATCACTTAACTGGGGACTTTGGAGAAAAAGACTCCTTAGATACATGATTGCTTCAGATCTGGAGAAAGAGACAGAAGCTGAACAATTAACACACTACTTTACTCGGGCTCGAAAGCCGACAACATTATTGCTAGACAAGGAATCAATGCATCATCTGCTAAGTTTGAAGAAGTACTAAAATCATTCGATGTCTATTTTAACCTGTGAAGTAACAAAATCCTCAAAAGGGTTAAATTTAATAAGCGTGTCTAACAGCCAGGAGAATCTGATGACTCATTCATTAATGGGCTGTACAGGATGGCTGAGGGCCGCAAATATGGAGACCTAAAACTTGAACTTATCAGGGATAGAATAATTGTCGGAGTAGCGGACAACACACAATCAGACATGCTGCAAATGAAGGAAGGTCTAACTATCGAATTAGGCAATCTGAACGCTGTGTGCAGCACAGGTCCATTTTAAGAGAAGATGGTAAACCATGATACAAAGGAGACCCCACAGTCAAGTTAGTTAAGCAGCACAGAAACAGGGACACTCCAGGCTACAGAAAGCAATACCCTAACCAACCAATAGAGCAACCATGCCAATGTCATGGAGCAAATGCACTCACAGACAAGATCAGTGTCCTGAAATTTCAGCCCAGTGCTTTCAATATAACTGGCAAACTGTGCAAGGCCAAAACATCTGAATGCATGGAAGACCCAAAGATGATTATGGAGGTTGAAGCTGCACACCGAGAGGATACACAGCCATGCTTTTTGGGTGAAGTCAAAGATCCAGGATTTTCATATTGGAATGTGGACATTTCAGTTAACAGCCTTCTCACAAGCTTTAATTTGAACACGGGAGTCAGTGTTACGGTCCTATCAGACAAAGCACCATGACTGTGATGCCTCTGGCTTCAAATAACAGACACCCCCGCTCTGTGGGCCCAGAGGAATCTGACTTCTGGCCACAGGCATGATTCTGGAACCACTAAGTTATGGCGGCAAACAAATCTTTGAGCTGATGTACATCATCCGTAACCAGCCCCCATCTCTTGATAGGAGATGCCTGAGTAGCCCTGGAATCACCTCAAAACAGCAGAAGATATCAAGACAACCACTGATGTAAATTATACAGAACTGCCAGTTCGTGAGAGCTCAAACACGAAAGGATATCCTGATGGGACTTCAGTTTTGGGCTGGCTTCTCCCTTTGGAGAGCAAGTTTGTCCATTTTTGTTACAGGTGCTGGAAAACTCTCATTGGTCAGACCAGCCAACCACTCAGATGGTTATCATGATGCCTCCAGTGGAGGATAGACAAGAGAACAACCAACAACCAGAAGAGCCTCAACATCTGGATCCTACGACTGCTGATGTGGTCAACACTGTGACCACAGAGCAAATGTTGCAACTCTCAGCCGGCATGACAGTGATACAGATGATGCTGGAATCAAGTAACAGCCATTCATTGCCAACAGCACACCCAATAGCCAAAGGTTAACTTACTAAAAAACCACATCCTCATAACAGGAAAGGCCATCTTCTGTCACAGAGGACATTGTGACAACCCATATGATGAAAGAAGAGGAGAAAAAGCAACATGGAGATGAGCACAACATTCGTCCATCCTGCAAAAAAATGGGATGGAACGCCAGCTGCCTATCACCAGAACTGCCAAATTGACAAACAGCAGCTTGATACCTAGGAATGGAAAAAGAGGATAAAAAGGTACCCAGATGCTAGAACAACCTCCAAATCAACAGTGTTTACCAGCAATGACAGAGCCTACCACTCCTTGAACAGTAGTGTGAATGAGGTATGTAAGGCTTATAAGGCCTCCAGACTGCCTGAACCTATGAACTCAGAGACTTGAAGGGGGGAGATGGGGTAGTGAAAGCAATGTAAATAAACAGGGTAACTGGGATAACTTGTAAATACATTGGATAAAAACTTGGGGAGGGGGGGGAAGGTATAGTATAAGGGTCTGGCACATATAGGATTAACGTGGGACTGAATTGTGCCACTCTCACAGTGAACACATGACCCACACCTAGGAGTCAGTCTACTGTTGGACAGAGCTGTGTGCACAAGCAAGCCTGGAGACAGCTTCTCACTTGAACCCTTTATCATATATATGTACATAGTTGTTGTAGTTAATAAGTACATACAGTTAACCTACTAAGACTATGAAGACTTCATTAAGACCTACCGAATGGTATCCAGTACTTACAACAATCCTGGTCAATATTTTCCTTCCCTATCCCAAGAGTACTGAGGGTAATTGTGATGCCTCTTCTGCCATCTAAGTGCATACGGCTCAGTTTCGCACTGGGGAATGAATACGTTTATCCATATTTGGGAAAGTATTTTTAATTTAATGTTGATTTGGACATGGATAAATCAATGCTGAAAAAGAAAAACTTAGGCCTGAATTTTTCAGGCACCAAGCAGGCTTGGTGGGACCTGGCATGGAGCCAATTGTTACCTGTGATTGGCTCTGTGTCACCATTTTATGTGGGCGGGCCAATTAAGGCCCACCCAGCGTAATACACTCAGTGCTACCTGTGCGGGTGGGGGTGGGGGTTCACTTCAATCTCCCTGAGGCACAGAGCTACCTCAGGGAGATTGAATTGACATTGAAATAATTAAATAAAAGGATTAAAAATTTATTTAAACATGTCCCCTCGTGTCACGTGAGATGGGGCATGTTTTTATATTTAGGAAAATTTAATTAATAAAAGCTTTAGGAAACCTCATCTCGCTCGTGGATGAGGTTTCCTAAAAAAAACATGAAGGTTGCTTGGCCTTTTCGCCTGCCCGCCAATCCTAAGGTTGGACGGGCAGCGTTAACAATTACATCAATTACTTTGTTAATGGCCTTAATAGGCCGTTTACATTTTGGTGGGCGCGCAGCCGACTCCAGTGCGTGCCTGCCTAACAAAATATCCTGGGACTGCGCGATGATATCGGCACGCGTGCCAGATGTCATCTTGCGTCGTTTTACGCGTCGGCGTGTCAGGCCTGCCCTCTGCATGCCGACTGAAAAATTCTGCCCTTAGCGTCAAAGATTCTGAACACTGAGGCACCCTTGTGGCTTCCTTCAAAATATAAACCAGTCATTTTAATATACCGGCAATATTCTAACAAACAATCACCTATTTTACACTGTTTATTGCAACTGTTTCAAGCTGCATTAGCACAGTGTTACTACAGTTCACGTTTCACAATTATTCCCCTCAAACGCATTTGCACTGGGATAAGAAAAAGGGAAAGTTAACCTTTTTCTGGTTCTTCTTTCATTCACTCCATTTGACACATTTACTGTTTTGAGGGCCCTGAAGCCCTTCTCACTATATTTTGTCTTAATATGTTTTCTTGCTCTGCTCCATTTTGCACACTGTCTGAGCTGTTAGGAGCAATGACAAGTTACTGCGTGCTTGAGGGGGAGCTGTCTCCACGCCAGATCGCAATCAGCTGGCTGTGAAGCACACCGCCACCTTCAGAAACAGGCTTTCCAGACAGTTTCTAAAAACTTCAGGTGTCAGTGGTTTTTCACAAAAATCCATACTTGATCTTTGGAGATGATACACACGGATAGTTCGCTGCGCATCAGCTTTCAAAATAAAAAGGCAGTCTTTTATTGATGTCACATATTGCACTTCACAGAAGCATACAGCACAGAAAGAGGCCAACCAGCTCATTGTGTCTGTGCCAGCTCTTTGAATGGGCTATCCAATTAGTCCTCTCCCCTGCTCTTTTCCCACAGCCCTGCACATACTTCCTTTTCAAGAAAATATCCGAATCCCTTTTTAAACTCAATCTACTTCCACCACTTTTTCAGGCAGTGCCTTCCATCTCCCCATTTCCTCCAGGTTCTTCTGCCAATTATCTTAACTTTATACTCTGGTCCTCTTTCCAGTGGAAACAGTATCTTCCTGTCTACTCTACCAAAGTCCCTCGAGTCCCATTTCAGGACTTCAGCACAACAATCTAGGCCGGCATTCCATTGCAGTACTGAGAAAGCGCTGCACTGTTAAAGGTGCTGTTTTTCGGATGACATGTTAAACTGAGGCCCTGTATTCCCAGTCCTGGCCATTATTTATCTTCAATTATCAATACAAAAACAGATTATCTGGTCGTTAGCACATTGCTGTGTATGGGATTTGCTGTGTGCAAAATGGCTGCTGCGTTTTCTATGTTATAACAGTGACTAAACTTATTTGTAAAGCACTTTGGGACATCCGGTAACTGTGAAAGGCAATATATAATTCAAAGTCTTTCCTTTGCTCTATGGAAAACAATTCTGGCTACTTTAGTCTCTCCACATAACTGAAGTTCCTCATCCCTTGATTGATTCTATAATCCAGATCGAATACTGAAGCTGAGGACTAAACAGTGATGTATAAAGGCTTAGCGTAACTTTGTTTTCACACCCTATACTTCTATTTATAAAGCCAAGGGTGCCATATGCACCTTTTCCTTAACTTGTGAAGGTGGCAGGGCAAAACTTTGTGATTGTGAACCACCATATAGCGAAAATCTAATTAAGGCTTTCATCACAGAATAGAAATTTAGCACTGATTTTGTCCTGAGTTTTGAGGTAGTTTGAACCTTCAGCCACATCCATAATCTCCTGACCCCTTTCAAGTGGTGAGCTCAGTTGCGTTGCTGTACAAAAGGAGATTGAGAAAGTAGGCTGGATAAGCCTTGGAGTACAGTGACAATAATAATATGTGGGAGTCACAGAGAGACAGACAAAGAGTCGAGGACAAAAGTAGAGGAAGGAAAACAAGGAATTAGAAAGTGTGAGACAAACAAACACATTTAAAGGAAGAGGAGAAACAATTGTTTTTCCATGTTTTATCTATGGGGAACCCCATGGGAAATAACAATGTAATAGGTAAACCATTAGTCTCTTCGTAAAAAGGTCCTGTTGCTTCTCTGACTTACCGTGTACAAGGTTATGGGAGATCAGTTAATCTTACTTTAAAATAGCATACAGCTCTTCAAGAGAAAAGATTATAAAAATTAGCTGTAACCTGTGTGGGAGTAGAAATGCTTTTATACCTGTTCCCATAGGGCACTGCTCCAGCATCAACCTGGCAGGATCTTTTCAAACATGAATAGTTATTTGAATTGTTATTCGAATCCTGAGCATTTCACCTTATGGCTCAGTTAGGGAGTTGGTGAACAGGTTCAATTTGACCACCCCCAGACTGGTGGTCGGTGCACAGTACTAGTTAGGCAGGGAAAAATCAGCCAGTGTTTCTGAACACTATCCATTCTTCACTTCTCCAAAGTGTACATTGGTTAAAGACAGGACCAGGCTCCATCATGACTCTGATTTGGTTGAATAAGCTGCCAAAAATCAACGTCAAGGCATAACATGATTAATGGTGACTTGGACAAGGTACCAGAAGGTTCCCCCATCAGTCAAATCCTACACAGCCAGGAAACAATGCCCGGTGGGAAGGACCTGGTCAGCAGAAAAAAAAGGTTGAAATTAGATCATCTTTTCCTATTTAACCTCATTATTTTCAACATTACTCCCAATCACATACTTTATCCACCAATGAGATACAGCAGTTGAATTGTTTCCTATTTCAGCTGATTGCAATGTGTGATTCTTAATAAGTTGTTACCTTAGAAATGCAGAAATGTAGAGAGTAAATGGGTCTCATGTGCTGAGTCAGATAATGGATGACTGTGTTGAAAAAGTTTCAGTTTAATGAAATATGATGTAAGAGTAGTGATACACCTACCCCTGCCAATACTTAGCAGAGTGACAGTCCCAACACGGCCATCATCCACTGTGAGGACTGAACCCTTATTTAAACTTGAAAAATTGAGGTGCTGGGCAGAGAATCTGACCACTGAGTGAATGGAATTGATGCTGCATAGTTGGGGATGGGGGTAGCATGGAGAAGAGAGGGAGAAGAGCAAAGTAGAAGTACCAACACATCTTCTGACATTGAAAGAGTCTAACATAATACAGCAATGTGTACAGCCAGAATATCAATGGTTTTGTTGGCAGGGATGGATTCTGTATAGTACTGGGACATGTTGCAATAAACTACTGATGAATTTTAAATGAAGTGATAAGCTACTGAAGTTGTTTCCAACATCAACTTACTACCTCACCGTAGGCTTTTTGGCAAGTTAAAATTTGTCGCATGTCTAAAACTACTACTCCCTGTAGGTAGTGTATTGTGGAAATAAAATTTTACTGCAAGTAGTGGATAAGGCTTCTGGCATTGACATAGCACTGTGTGCCACTTAATGTTAAAGTAAAGAATGTGGATGCCCAGATTTGACAGTTGGCTATTAGAATGCCAATTTATACTATCTCAATGTCTTGGCCTCTCCTCAGTTATTTCCCATTACATGAATTTTGCTACCAAACTGAAAAACCTGAGCCCACACCTCACATCTCTACCCAGCTCTGGATCTCCAGTCTCTTATATTGCATTATCCCACATACTCTCTCCCTCAATTCCTTGTCCAGACCAAACTCTCCCCTCCCCATGCTGCACTCTACATCCTCCCCTAATTCTTTCTCCATCTCAAAGCCTCCATATTCCTTCATATAGTCTTTCCCCTAAATCTCCTGTAAAATCTTCAAAGTTTTTATTCCACACACTCCCAGAACACTCTCCATTCACACAACTCCAGTTGCAGTAGCCCTGATCTTACAGTCTACACTTGAACTTTAGCCTCTTCGCTCAAGGGTTGCAATTTTACATACATGCGTCATCTACAAATTGCATATCTGGTTTCAACACTCCAAATCCAAAGCCTCAATTTACAAGCAAGAGAAACTCAAACTAAAACAGGCATTGGTATACAAGTAAATAGTAAAAAATGATTTTATTTGAAGGAATAAAGCAACTGAATAATTGGATCTCACTGCTGTAAAGTGGACAAACACTTTAGCAATTACTTTTGTTAGAAAATGTCTTGGGCGTTTTTTGGTATTAAGTTGCCTTATTTTATGTTCTAGTGTAGTTGTAGTAGCCCTGATCTTACACTCCATTGCCTAAACTTTAGTCTCTCTGCTCATGGGCTGCAATTTTACATACGCTCGTCATCTACAAGTTGCCTGCCTGGTTTCAACACTCCATTGGAGATGTATACACTGTGGTGAGATCATTGGCCCTTTATAACATTGCAGGGAACATCATATTCATGAAATACTGAACCTGCTTTTTCCCCCTGATGTCATGATTTCTAATTCAATTTAAGAGAATAAATTATATGAATTATTAAAAGAAAACAAGCATCCCTTCTTCTCTATCCCGTCTTGTGCCCAGAAGCCCAGGGATGAAACCATCTGCTCAGCTATTTACCCTTGGTCTCCAGGGGGATAAAACTAACTGCAGCACCTGATCAGGTGACTTAACATCAGTGGGAAAGAACCCTAGACTGAAGCGGTTCAGTGCTTTTTATTCATGTAACACCTGCCACTGGTGGAGCATGATTTCATATGATTTCCTCGTTTATTCAGTCAGCTGGAAGATCTGCTGACAGTCCCGGGACACGGGTCCTGGCGTGTACATGGTTTGGCAACCAGGCTGTGAATGAAGGGAACTCAGATGTCTATGCTGAGCCTTGCTGACAGTTACATACAGGAGAACACACAGTGCTGAAAAGGGAATAGAAATCAAATCCCTTTCAGTCAACACTGCCAGATCGGAGGTTTTTAAAACATAAAATACCTTGGGCTTGGCATTCAGGATATTTCAGAATAAAGTGTCTGTAATTAAATAATTAAACTGACATTATTTTTGGGTCCTTTGTCAGAAGCTGCAAAAAATAAAATAAGACATTTATAAAAATACAGAGTGCTGGTATTGCACTGTGTAGAAAAATAATCTTTCAACTTAATAAAAATATCTGGGCATTTTATCGAAATCTGATTTTTCTTCTCCCTGAATTCTCTCCCCTTCTCTTTTGAGGATGGTAGCTAATGATGGGGCAATGAGTGTTGGCAGCTTTCATTATCTCACCCACGTGACCTTTAGTCATGTGCAAGTAGGACAGGAATGATGCCAGACTATTTGTATTTAAGGAGTACCACAGCTCTCACTGTACATCCCTCAGCTAGCTCAGAGCAAGTCAATTGGTAATCAGTCATTAGTGCGGGATTGGAGTTACATGCCAGCCAGACTGGTTAGGGGTGGTAGGCTCCCTACCCAGAAGGGGATTCTTACTTAGACTTGGTTTCTCCGGTCACATGTGGGACAATGGGCAGCAAGACTCCGCCACTGGCCCCAGTCCATCGCAATCTCTTTCACTGCAGCTCAGGTGGTGACCCTAGGGGTTAATGAACTACGAATTACCAAATTTCACAACTTGACACGGTTCGATTTGAACTTGCAACTAAGGGCTGCATTTTCTGGTTGGCGAGGGGTGGCGGTGGGGGGGGGGGGGGCACCCGCTCACTGACATGTAAAATGACATGGGGTGACATTGGGCGTGCGTCCGAACGTCTCCCCGCGTCATTTAGATCTTCAGTTCGGCCATTTAAGCCCTTTAAAAAAGTAATCAAACCAATTAATAGACCTGCCCATCCAACTTTAAGGTTGGCGGGCAGGCAAAGAGCCCTGGCAGCCTTCAAAAAAGACATGAAACCTCATCCATGGGCAGGATGAGGTTTCATGAGGGATTTAAAATGTGCACAAAATGTTTAAATAAAAGAAATTGACATGTCTCAGCTCATGTGACAGTGTATCAGGAATTTATTTTCCACGAAATTTTTAAAGCTTCCACCGATCTCCGAGGTGGCACTTTGCCTCAGGGAGATCTGTGCGCTCTTTCACGCACACGCGTGAAAGAGCGCACTCCCGGCTCAGGAAACTACCCCCCCCCCCCAACCTCCCCCACACAGGGAGTGCACAGTGCTTCTGAGCGGATGTCACGCTGAGCGGGCCTTAATTGGCCTGCCCACGTAAAATGGTGGCACTCCCCTGACTGGGGGCGCTGATCAGAAACCTGCCCGCCCGCCTGCCCACACCCGCTCCCGCACATCCCCCTCAACGGGGGAAAAGTGTTGCCCTAAGGGTTACTAATCCAGTACCATGACCATTATGTGAGCATACCAATTGATCCTTTTAGCCTTGGTATGCTCCAGGTTCAATTCCTAGTTGGTGCTAAATTAACTATTTTTAAGCTAGGACAGTGGCAAGAATGCTAAAGTTGGTCTCAGCACACAGGATTAGAAAAGAAAGGTTCAGGTACAATTTTCTCTCCTGATCTCCATCCAGCAAGCTCCGCAGGAGGTCTGCATATATAAGCTTTGGTGAGAATAGGATGAAGTTTGACTGTAAACACACGGTTCCACAAAACAAAACTGCTGACATTTATTGCCAATGGCCACACGTAACTAATGGTTAACTAGGACAGGCATTAGTGCTTCAGTAAATGAATCAATGAATGAAAAAAGGGGATAAAAGAAAAAAAGATTCGGATAAATTGACAAGAGAAACAAAGGATAGAAAGAAACAATTCTAAACAAGTCATTCGACATTTCTTCAGATTTGTAAGAACATTCTTTTGTCAATCTTGAAAGATCTACCTGAAATAGGTGCACCATGCTCATTGATTCCTAGTGATTTACATTGATGGGAGAAAATATCAGCCATTTTAGGGTCTTTAGAGATATCTGCATTTAATCTTGATCATCAGCTATAAGATGATTAACATTATGACCCCTAGTTTGTGTCTTGATTTGAGTGATGCTAAACAGATGTTAATCAAAGCTACCATTTTTCCCAGTAAACCGAAAGCATTAAGTAATGCCAGGGAATATCAGTAAAACAGAAGCTCGAACACTGTTGACATCACAAAAATACAACAGACAGAGATATTTTTTAAATTAAGGAAACTAGGTCAGGGCAGGACATTACTCAAGAAGGAGAAGTGCGGGACAGAATAGATAAATCAGAGTTGGTCGTTTAGATCATGCTGAGTTTAGGTTTTAAAGTTGTGCATATTATAAGGGGTTATGAGTTCCATAGTTTGGGGTTACAGTAGGAAATAGTGAGTACTGATTTCAACAGTGAGTTCCGTTGTGAATCTCACTACAAATGGTAATATCCCTGATGCCGCATAATAGTTTGTTGTGAGGGCATTTAAAGATTATTTTCTCGTGTTTTTATTCAAATTAGTATTTATAATTTGGGTGTACCTTTAAACAGACTGCATGTTGACCAACTGTTCAGTTTTGAGGGAAAGGACTAATCACAAATGACAGCAGTTCACTAAATAGTTGCCAACCAAAGCCAAAACTTGTTTGTAATTTCTAGATGCAAACAAGTCTCCTTTTGTCATCAATGGGTTTTGTTTCTACAAGTTAGTTTAATCAAATAGTTACAATTTGCTTGCACACCTTCTGCATCTGTAAACTGAGCAAAGATAGGACAACTGAAGGAGACCACCTGTGGTCTTGTCCTTCACTTGGTCAAACCTACCGCTCCCTTGGTGAGGTTCACTCGCATATATAGTACTGACTACTGTTATAGTGTCCTGTTAAAAACTTCAAGCTCTGCTTTGATATGTCTTCTCCTGACTCCCATCTGTGCAGTTGAAGTTGCTCAACAAAACTTGTCATGGCTTCACTGGGTAGGAGAAAGCTGGGAGCAGATATTAAAATGAACACAGCAAATAACTGCTAATCAAGCATACAAGCTTATGGTTAACTGTTAAATTAAATAAGATATTAGTGTGCCTTCATACCATTAAATTTTGTCAATATAGATTAAATGACAATAATTGGGACCGTGCAGTGAGCAATTTGAGGCCTTTTTAAAAAGCTAGGAAATCGAAGGAAAGGGTACCATCTGAGAACTAAAATGAAATTTAAATGAATACATATAGAAAGAGACCAAAATTCAGATTGGCTATAGATAACATTGAGAGAACTGATTTTGAAATGTGGTTCATTGAGATGTAGCACAGCTTGTGGTGGAGGTGGAGAGGAGCACAATGGCTTCCGGCACGGTCTTATCAGCTTTGGAGTGCTCAGTTTGAACACAGTCCAGACAGATGGGATACAAAAATAAATAAAATGAAATGTATTCTGCCCGATGATTGAGACTTGAGTTGTTAATACTGTACCAACCACAGCATTGTACATGTTATCATGACTCAATAAGTAGCTGGGCTGTGTATTGCAGGGTTGTCATCTTCTGTTAAATCCAAAACCAGAATTGAGTACTAAAATTTGCTTTGCCTTCTGATTATAAATCATATACCCAGCTCAATAATTAATTCAATATTGAGGAACACAATGGAAAATGGCTGTTGATTTCAAAAGCCAGACTCTTGGCCTTGTAATTCCTGACTCCGCATTGCACTGGTGGAAGGCTGGAACTCCCACTCACTGAAATCCAAGGACACTGACAGGATGCAGGGGTGGGTAGAAAATTCTGGAATGGGGCCGAACATGGATGTAACCTGCATATTGAAAGGGCTTTATCTATTCAAATGGATGAGTAGACTGTGGTATGAGGGAATGTATTGATGGCTGCAGAAAGAAAAAAGGTGAGTTTGAAAATTTCCTGTGGCTGATTTTGAGGCTCTGCTTGTGGAAGTCAAAGAGATGAGGAATTGTCTTGCTGGAGTAGCTGGGAAGAAACCATTAAAAGCAACAAAAACAGAAAGTGCTGGAAAAACTCAGCAGGTCTGGCAGCATCTGTGGAGAAAGAAAGAGTTAACGTTTCGAATCAAATGTGACTCTTGTTCGGAACTGCTCAGTTTTTCCAGCACTTCCTGTTTTAATTTCACATTTCCAGCATCCACAGTATTTTGCTTTAATTAAAAGCAACAACCCTGAGCATGTGGAAGGAGGTGGCTGTGACTGTGAGTGGCACCTCTATAATCCCAAGGGTCACTTTACAATGTCAAAACAAGTTTAATGACCTCACAAGGTAATGCGTCATCAACTGAATAACAGGAAAGTGCACTGAAATACAAAGAAGCCTAATCCTAGAGCCGATCTTAACATTCAAACTGTGCCATTTGGGGTCATCAAATGGCACTGTGTTTCCTGTCCCAGAAACACTTTAACCTAGCACGTCTCACTCGTCTCTTGCAATGCATGTTCGCACATGCAAGTCTCACATCCTGAGTCCTCGTTCTTTTTCACTGACTATTATTACCATCCACTGCAAGAGCTGTGGCAGATTGTGACTGCAGGATCTGGATACTATTGCAGCCAATTAATTCAATTCAATACTCCAACAGGAGGAGACTACACCTCATGTCAGGAAATGATATATGAAGGCTACAAGGCAAGGATCTGCAGACATCTGCACAGAAGCTCAAGAAGCACTGATAATAATTGGAACCAAATCTGGCCTGGTAATTGGAAATGAAGAAAAGGGAGTCAATGTGCCTTCAGTGCATTTGCATACCTTTTAGTATGTTATGTATCTATGTGTTTTCTTCAATCTCTCCACTACCTATCATATTCCTCACAAGAGTCTACAGAGCATCTATTCCAGCAAGAACATTGCTCATGCAGACTCAAGCCAACAGAACTGTTCATTCCTACATTCCTGCAAACCAGGAGACAGAAGAACAGGATGATGTTGATCAAGAAGCTGCAACCTCCACTACTTCTGGCCAAGTCTAACAGTCAGTCAGCATCTCCCATTCACTTAGAGACAGATTCCATGAGGTTGGTTGAGGTTGCAAAGAGTGCTGATGAGGAATTGACACATGGCAAAAAATGGAGTACAAGGAAGCTAGAGTGTACAGATGTGAGAGTGGAGCCTGACGTAGCTGAGTGGAGGCTATGAAATATTAGCCCCCAGTTACAAATTATACAGATGAAGACTTCAGCGATCCTGCCAGGGAATGAAGAATTCAAGCAGAGGATCAAACACATTTGTAGATTCTGCAAAGCCTACTTGAAGATGTGCAGCAGTTGGCTGGGACAGCTGTGAAGGCCACTGTCCTAAGCTGTGTCAACTTTCCAGAGGTACTCCACATCACTGCAATGTAGCCTATAGTCATTTGGTATTACAGATCTTGGGCATTGCTGAAAAAAGAGGCATGTCGAAGCTTTTCATCTTTTGCTCATCAGGATATTTTACAATAATAAGAGGAAAACAACAATTTATACTGGATGTGAAGAGAGTGCTGATTGGTTGGCAAGTAGACTCTGATTGGTAGAGGCTTTGCCATGGAGAATGCACCAGGGATGGTGACTGACTGTTAATCGCCAAGCACTGTTTTAAGTTCAAACCAGGCAGTTTGACCCTGATTGGTCAAGGCATTGCCCTGAGGAATGAGCCAGCGAATAACTGTCACTTATTTTGTTTAGTTGAAACAGATGCAGTCTGTGTACATGTTCTTTCTGTCTGCAAGCTTGATACTGAAATATGATGCATCAAAGGCATTCTACAGGATAATAGCTACCCTGATCAGATTATTTTGCACTGTATATCCTGTAAACAGGCCTGAGGCCGTCACTTTAGGCCCTGAAAATTGCCCAGTCTACCTCAGATTATCCTGGAAGGGCAAGGTATCTCAAAAATTTGAGCAACAGGTGAAGGTAGCTGTTTTACGCTGCTACCGTGCAGTAGCAACACGAGTGGTATTCACCACTAACAGGATGCTGCCGTCAAGCCAAAAAGACGTTTTTGCCTATCACACAAATGAGTAATGTGGTATATGAATTTCAATACCAGTGTCGTGTACATTCCAAAGATTGGCAGATCATATCAAACAGCATGTCCAAGCCGCTGTTTGCAATGGACAAGGTACAGGCCACACCCAACCTACTCATACTTGCAAAACTCAAAACACAGTGTCCAACATTAGATGTGCTTCTGCAATTGGACAACATTTGCCAAATAATTCTCAGTGTGCTAAGAATTATGCTGACAATCAATTTAAGATTGTCAGTTGGGCTCGCAGTGTGGAGCATTTGCGTGTACTGGAACCTACATATATTAATACACAGGGCCCTGCTCTTTGCAGACAGAAAAAATATGTATATACATTGCGCCTGTTTCAGCTAAACAAAATAAGTGACAGCTATTCATTGACTCATTCCTCAGGGCAAGGCCTTGACCAATGAGGGTCAAGCTGCCTGGTTTAAATTTCAAACAATCCTTGGCAGTTAACTGTCTGTCACCATCACTGGTGCATTCTCCATGGCAAAACCTCTACCAATCAGAGTCCACTTGCCAACCAATCATCACTCTCTTCACATACAGTTTAAATCGTTGTTTTCCCCTTATATCAGTATTCTTGCGAAGTCTCCTGATCAGTGCAAGACGAAAAGCTTCGACATATCTCTTCTTCAGTAATACGCAATGTAGCCTGGCAAAAGTAACAGTTGCAGGAACATGTGCTAACCTACCCGCCGTTTCATGAATGATCCAGGCACATTAGCCAATTCAATGCGAAAGCATTGAGTGAATGACTGTGGGTCTTGGCAGGCCGCTTGGAGAGCTCCCTGCTAACCAGATTTCAAAGCATACGGGGCAGCATTCCTTAAGGTCACAAGACATACACTTGAGCATCTCTCAGCGATTTAAAGATCTTTCTGCTGCTCTGTGGTCAGCACTCTCGCTGATCACTAGCAACCAGACCTCTGTTCTCAGTACCCGTGGAATAGCAGGTATGTGTACACAACAACAAGGCTGCTTTTCTTCATGGCAGCTGCGCATAAGAATCCTCTATTATCTCACTGCTGAAACTTCAGCTTTGCAGGTCCAGGTTGCCAAGGAGCCCATGACAAAGAGTAAACACAGGACTTTGCAGCCCTGAGAATCAGGCCACCTCCATCCCAAGAGGCTCATAATTGTTTTGAGCAGCTGTCTAATCCTCAGACCTCAGATAGCATGCAGGCCAAATGTTAGAACAGGTCAGAGAAAAAAAATTGCCTGGTCACAAGGGGTGTGGATTCATCATTAGAATTATGGATTCAAGAAATGCTTGGTGTTTGTTTACCTTTAGGACAAAGGAGAACAGATTCTGTGCTGGCATTGAGGTTCATGATTATGTTGTTTTAACTTACTGTGAGGAACAAAGCTTCATTTAGAAAATAGAGAGGTTAGTAAGAGAAAGTTGCTCTTTGATCGGTGACACTCCCAACAAATAGTACTGTATGCAGCTGTGAAGGTGCTCCAAATAGATTTAGTTTTATAGCAGGACTAACCAGTGCACCTGCTTCACTGAAATGGAGCTGGGGCACTTGCCTGGTGAAGTATGAAAACATCATGACAGCCTGCAGCACATCAAGAACTACATGCAGAAAGATGTGCCTATCACAGGATCAAGGGAGCTTACAGCACAGAAGAGGCCATTTAACCCATCGTGCCTGAACTGGGTCTTCGAAAGGACAGCTGTACTTAGTCCCACATCTATGCTTTTTGTCCTGCACCCTGTAAGTTTCTCATCTTCAAACACCAGTCCAATTCTCTTTTTAAATTATTAATGGAATAAGCTTATATCACCAATTCAGATAGTGTGTTTCAGATCCCAATACCACTGAGTGAAAAAAATTTCCCTTCATCTTCCCTCCACATTTTTTGCCAATGATTCTAAATCTTCGACTTCTGGTTACTGGCCCACTTTCCAGAGGTAATAACTTTTCCTGACCTATCCTATCAAATCTTCTCATTATCTTGTAAACCCTTGATTAGGTTATCTCTTAACCTTTTCTGATTCAAGGAGTACAATCCTAACTTTTCGAACTTCTCCTTCGAACTGAAGTCCCTTATCCCTAGTAATATCCGGTAAGCTTTTTTGTACCCTCTCTAATGTCTTTGCACCTTTCCTGAAGCCCGGTGCCCAGAAGTGTTCATAATACTGCAGCTGAGGACTAACCAATGATTTATAAAGTTCTAGTCTGATCTCTGTTTTTATATTCTGTTCTTCCCATATGTTTTTTAAACACCTCATCAACTATAGTCAGACATGATTTGCATTTAATAAATCCATGTGGCTCTCCTTGATTAGCCCATGTCCTTGCAAATGAAAATGTATTTTGTTCCTAATAATGATTTCCAACAACTTGACACTACTGATGTCAGGCTAATTGGCCTGTGGTTTCTTGGTTTATCCCTCTCCCCTTTCTTGAACAGTTGCATAACATTAGTAACCTCCAATACTGCACTGAACCATCGTCACAAATGATCTGCACATTTAGGGAATGGAAGTCTTTGCAGTTGATATAAAATGAGGTCAAACTTTGGGACTCACAAAGCCACAGGGACTGTTACGATCCCAGCTGAGGTTAGCCCTGGACAAACCTGATCCCAGAATGGAACCCAGCTTGATAGATCCTAACTCTTAGTTTGTTTGTTTCAATAAGTGGAGAGTAGCTACTGAACAGTCACAGGAGTCAGCTAATGAGCTTTTAACAAAAGAATAAGACAATTATTCAAAAAGAAAAGATAAACTATATTACAATACTCCTACACCCACAACTATACCTTTACAGATATATACAGATTTTTACGGATAACACAAGTTACAAAAGCTATCTTATACTCTACTGTTCACTGTAAGTACACAGTCCATGTAAACTAATAGGCACCCTGTGGTCAGGCACATCCACACTCTGAAACCAAGAGACAGATGCCACCTCAATCAGCTGCTATGGATCTCTCAACTCCCCCAAAACGTTAGCTCATAGTGTAACAAACCGGTCTCACTGCACTCTGTCTTTCACATGAGGGTTTCCAATCTCCACTCTCCAAGACCTTGCCTTGGAATCTTCTCTCAAGCCGACACTCTCCCTCAGACGCCTTCCGCAAGGGTTCACCTCCAGGGTTTCGAACTCTTCTTCTGATGATCCTCTTCCCTGGGTCACCACATGCATTCAAGCCATCTTCCACTCTCTCTCACTGACTCAGTGTTAACAGTATACCATTGCATCATGAGCCCATAGCAAAGATTACAGACTTTCAGCCGTCTCTTTGGACCTTCTTGCCTCTTGAAGCTGTTCTTGCTTTAAATCTGCTTTCTGCAGCTTTTGTCTCTTTAAATCTGAAGCTTGGAGTCTTTCACTCTGCCCCTCACTCTTAACTTTAGTTAACAGGACCTTTTCCAGATTCCTGTCCTTCCTGTGACTAGAAGGTCTGCTTAGGACTCTCCCCTGTTCCACTTCCCTGGACTCTTGGGTTTTTTATTTAGCTTGGCACTTGCTGCCTGTCCCTTTGCTCCAGTCTCTCCTGGCAGCTACTGTCAAAACCAACTGAGCTCAAACAGCTTCCAAAACAAACTGCTGTTTTTCTTGTCTGTGTGTCTGTGAGATGGACCTGCTTCTCTGGGCCCCTGTTGGTAGGCAACAACCCAATTCTTCTACTCTCTGTTGGTTTAACCTAGCTGCAACAGTCGTAAAAAACCTAATTAGAATTGCAGGCATCTTTTAAAGTGAAACTAAAACCCAATTTGACCTTTCTTAACACAGATACAGAAATAAAAATCACACTTAAACATTAAAGCTAAAACTCATTCCTAAAACCTACAAATACAAATATAACTTACTTAAACTATCTCTATTTCCTAACAGGACATAGACAATTGTCCCCTCCATCCACAATTCTGAAAAAATTATATTGCCCTTTCAGCTACCAGTATCTGTGGGGACCCACCATTCCGATGTATAAAACTGAGTTGTCCTGCCACAAGTATATGACTCAAGGCCACTGCAAATATAACAGTGAGGCTAATATGTCCCTCGTTATTGCTGCAGCAGCTTCAGATGAGGGTAGATCAATGATTGAATGTGGAAATTGAGAGGCTGCTGTTGGAAATGCACCATGCTGTTGTTAGCTTCGCAAAAATGACATCACGCTGGTTCCCCATGCATTGAAGTTCCCATTTTTGTATGGTAGATATGTAAGCTCACCACAACAAGTTAAGTCAAGTTATTTCCATTCTGAATACCCTCTTAATTTACACAGTTTAACTAAATTTACAGCTGACTTCTCTTGCAACGAAAATTAACTATTATAAGTGTAGGATCTCATTCCTTCAGGTTTTAATTGTTGTTCGAGATTTAAAATTTTGTTTTACTCTTTCTTGCCTTTTTTCTCTCTTAATTCAATCTTCCTTTCTCTCTATTTCTCTTTCTGTATCAGATCTGACATTGATTTCACCATTTTAACTTGGACTTCCTGCTCAATTTTTACACTGCTAATTTCAAAATGCTTCAATCATATTAGGAGATACACAGCTGTTTGCCCTGATGACTCAGGTCCCAGATGTCCTGTTGAGGGTGCTGCTTATGTCCTACTCCCATTTCTAGCAACTTGCAACGGGTGCATTCAGTGCCCTGCCAACTTTGGGCCATTATGTAAAGTGTTATCCTCAATGGCATGATCATTTTGCTGCCTTCAGAAAGATCTTCTCAATTATCTTTAACTAAAAGGCTCTCCATAGGTAATGGAAAGTGAAGGTGAAGGCCTCCTGGGAGCTGGAATAGCTCAATGGGTAACTCTCCTGCCTCTGAGCTGAGAAATCCCAGGTTCAGGTGCCACTCCACTGCCACTTGTTGGCCATGAAAGAACCCAGCCACTAATGTAGGCAAGGCAGCATGTATCAATGCCAGTTCCATGCGCAGATAGATCTGGCTGTAAAACCACCTGTCAAGTCCAAAAATGATGGTTGATTGATGACTCCATGTAGTATAGGAAAAGCCAAAACAGCACTGTGGGTGTACCTACACCACGTGGACTGCAGTGGTTCAAGAGCGCAGCTCACCATCGCCTTCTCAAGGGCAGCTAGTGATGGACAATAAATGCTGGCTCAGCCAGCGAAGCCCACATCCCATGAATGAATAAAAAAAACAGAAAGGGAAGGATAGTTGAAGATCTTCTGAGTCCAATGATGAAAAGGCATTTCAAAATAACTCCAATCAACCCCAAGAAATAGCCAAAAGTCAGCAAAACCAATTTCACATTTAGAATGCTCCCTTGATGAGCTGATCCTGGTAACTGCACAAAATGTCACAAAATCTGGACAGATGGGAAGACCATTCAGAGTGTATGTGCATCTTATAGTCAATCCTCATGGTGCTGAATTTATGACAGCTTGCTTATGGGACAAAATTCCAAGCGGATCATGGCTCAACTTCAAATTCCTGCATCTACGAGGACACAAATATCTACTGACACAATATTTCAACCTGACTTCTGGGTTCTTGGCATCTGGCTTGTAGCTTACAAATTTGTAGATGGTCTACTGAAATCCCAGACATGATAGGTTCAAATCAAAGGGCTTTGAAACCCTAACAGGTTTTAGCAGATCAACAATGAAAGAACTGGGGTGCAATCTATGCGAGTCCAAAGCTCAAAATTTAACAAAAACAGAATTGCCTCCACAAAGGATCAAGGAGCTGACGAAAAGGAAACTTGAAATATCATATTGGTGTAGTGCCTTTCAGAGGCTGGGGTTGAAAATGGCAAACTCTTAATTTGTAATCAGCTTGTACAAAAGTTGACCTTAAAGGTTCTCCATGCCATCAAGCCATATAACCATTCTCCAGTATGTGCATTCTTTTCAATCAGTTTTGCAGCCCAATCCACAAGTGATCAGCATGCTTTTTACAATCTGATCCTGAAGCTTCGCATCTTTTCAATAAACTTCCCAAAACCCAACATCACATTTTTTGAACCTTTAGAAACATGAAGCTTCTGTTGTGTCCAATGTCTAGTCTGCTGTCTTTTCCTACATCTGAGCACTGTTGTTTTTCATATCCTATTTCTATTTTCAGTGCAATCTCTGCAGGCAGCTATAATATATATCAACCTGGGTATACGTGTTAACAATAGGGAAAGCCAGCTCATGAGGCAAGTTAGTTCCCCGGCTCTAGACATTAAACACTGTCAGTGAAACTTGTCATTAGGGGCACCCATTAAGTTCTGGCTACAGATGGGGTGCGTCCCAGCACACCAAGAAACATTTTCACATTCCTAACCTATATACGTCTTCTTGATGATACTGAAGGTCCACAACCCAAATGGTAATCTTGTAAACAGGACTTGGTAATCACTATGTGCTTTGCTGCTCTGGTGTTGCTACCGACCTCTGAATCTGCCTTCAGGATAAATGGGATAATTTGGGTGCACAGATCTCATATTGACAAACCACTTTAATGGAAGTATTAACAAGCTATAACTCTCAGCACGAAATAATATTGATGGACTTTCAATCTTGCTAGTGATTAAATGTGGGAATTGGTAGCTGCGGTCCATGTTACTCCTCCATAGGTTGCGCTACAACAGTATCTTGCAGAGACTTGGCACTGAAATCCATTTAAGGTCATGAAGTTCCAGTCCTTATCCACTAGCTACCTACTAAGCATGACAGAAAACTGTTAAATTGATGCAGTCAGGAATAAGTGAATTTTTGATGATGTGATAAAGTTATAATTACTGCCAAATAACCTCATTCTTTCAGAATTTAACTTGTGTTGGAGATTTAAAAAAAACGATAATTAAAAGTTAAAAATGACTTGTTCTTTCCCCTTTACTTCTCACTCTCTTAATTCCATCTTTATTTCCCCCTCTTTATTTCACTTATTGTACATGAGTTAACAATTAATTAAATATAATTTATATTGCTTGGTTTAGACTTCCTGGATTAGACTTCTGACTCTGTGTGGTTCAGTGAGGATTCTTCAATTTAATTGGTTGAAGTGTCACACTGCTGTTTGCCTTGCCACAGACCTCTGGAGAGGAAGCTGTACCGGAAGTGAACTCTAAATATCACAAGTTGCTACTCAAATGCCCACAAGCTGTGAATAAAGTTTGAGATTTGCACATTTTGCGCTACGTGGGGAATCCTAGACACTCCTGGTGGTCTGGATGGCTATATGTGCAGGAGGTTCCTCTGACTGGAGCAACTTGAGCTCTGGGTTTGGAGCTTAAGCGACAGCTGGGGACACTACGGTGCATTCATGAGGCTGAGAGGTTTGTGGATAGCACGTTTCAGGACATGGTCACCCCACAGCTGAAGCAAGTGCAAGCAGAGAAGGAATGGGTGACCGCCAGACAGAAGAAGGGGACCAGGCAGGTAGTGAGGGAATCCCCTGCGTGCATTTCGCTTGCAAATCATTTTTTGGCCTTGAAAAACAGTGAGAGTGATGGTTCCTCTGTGGAGACCAAACAGAGCCATGGCTATGGCACTGTGGGTGGTCCAGCTGCTCAGGGGTGGTGGAAGAAGTGTGGAAGGTGAAAAGCGGTAGTGGATTCATTAGTGAGGGAGTAGACAGGTGCTTCTGCAGCCGTAGACGTGACTCCAAAATGGTATGGTGCCTCCCAGGTGTCAGGGTCAAGGACGTCATGGAAGGGCTGCAGGGCATTCTGAAGAGGGAGGGCGAACAGTCAGAGGTCGTGGTCCATGTTGGGACCAATGACATAGGAAGAAAGAGAAAAGATGTCAGCAAGCAGACTTTAGGGAGTTGGGTAGGAAATTGAAGAGCAGGACTTCAAAGGTAGTAATCTCCAGATGCCACACAATGGTGAATATAGGAACAGAAGGTTCAAGCAGATGAATGCGTGGCTGGAGAGATGGTGCAGAAGTGAGGGCTTTAGATACCTGGGGCATTGGGACCGTTTCTGGGGGCGGGTGGGATCTGTACAAGTTGGGCGGGTTACATCTGAACAGGAAGGGAACAACATTCTCACGGGGAGGCTTGCTAATGCTGTTGGGGCAGATTTAAACTAAATTGGCAGGGGGATGGCATCCTGAAAAGTTGCTCAGAGGGGAGAGAAGCTGAGATGGAATTAGAAGTTAAAACGCTCGTAAGTGAGTCTGGAGGGCAGAGGAAACATAGGCTAGGTAAGAAAGAAGTGCGTTTAGCAAGGCTAAATGGAATATATTTTAATGCAAGGAGCCTGAGGAATAAGGCAGATGAGCTGAGGGCACGTGGGAGTATGATATCATAGTTATGACTGAGATTTGGCTAAAAGGGCAGGATTGGCAGCTCAACATTCCTGGTCATATGGTATTCAGACAATATAGAGAGGGGGATAGAAGAGGAGGAGGGGGTCGCAATATTGATTAAGGAATCAACAATAGCAGTGAGGAGTGATGATATCTTGGAAGGAACATCAAATGAGGCCATATGGGTAGAAGAAAAAACACAAAGGGGGATAACGCATTGTTGGATGTGTATTATAGGCCCCCAGTCAGGGAAAGAGAGAGGATCAAATATGTAATCAAATTTCAGAGAAGCGTAGGAATAATAAGGCAGTAATAGAAGGGATTTTAGCTGCCCAAATATTAACTGGGACAGTTTTAGTGTGCAAGGTAGGGAGGGAGCAAAATTCTTAAGTTTCATTCAGAGGAACTTTTTTTAGCCAGTAGGTAGAAAGCCCAACAAGGGAGGGGGCAGTTCTGGACCTAATATTTGAAAATGATCCCGGGCAGGTGGAAGGCATATCAGTAGGGGAGCATTTTGGAGATAATGACCATTACTCAGTTAGATTTAGGATAGTTATGGAAAAAGATCAGGTTGGGCCAGGAATAAAAGTTCTAAACTTGGGAAGGGATAATTTTACTAAGATGAGGTCCGATTTGGCCCAAGTGGACTAGGAACAGCTACTTGCAGATAAAACTGTGTCAGAGCAGTGGGAAGCATTCAAGGAGGTAACAGCGAGATTACAGAGCAAATGTGTTCCCATAAAGACAAAGGTCGGGGTGGGGGTGGGGGTGGGGGGGGGGGGGGGGGGGGGGACCAAGTCTGGAGAACCCTGTCAAGGGACATAAAGGTTAGAATTAAGAAAAAAAGGGAAGCTTATGACAGACAACAAGGGCTCAATATGGCAGAGTCCCTAGATGGGTATAAAAAGTACAGGGAGGGGACTTAAAAAGGAAATTAGAAAAGCTATGAGAGTGCATGAGAAAGCATTGCTGGGTAGAATAAAGGAAAATCCAAAAGGGTTTTTTAAATATATAAAGAGCAAGAGAATAACTAGGGAAAGAGTAGGGCCAATTAGGCGCCATAGAGGTAATGTGTGTGTGGACCCGGAAGACGTGGGTACAGTCCTCAATGAATACTTTGCGTCGGTCTTCACAATGGAAAAGGACGACGCAGGTATAGACATCAGGGTGGAGGACTGTGAAATATTAGAGGAAATTAATATAGAGAGAGAGGAGGTACTAGTGGACTTAGTGGCCTTAAAAGTGGATAAATCCGCAGGCCCGGATGAGATGTATCCCAGGCTGTAGAGGGAGGCAAGGGAAGTGATGTCAGGGGCCCTGGCAGTAATTTTCAAATCCTCTCTTGCCACAGGTGAGGTGCCAGAGGACTGATAGTGTTGTCCCATTATTACAAAAGGGAGGAAGTAATAGACCAGGAAATGACAGGTTAGTCAGTATAACCTCAGTGGTGAGGAAGTTACCAGAAAGAATTCTGAGGGACAGAACATATCTGCACTTGGAGAGGCCTGGATTAATCAGGGATAGTCACCATGGCTTTGTTAAGGGAAGGTCGTGTTTGACAAATTTGAGTGAATTTTTTGATGAGGTAACCAGGGGTGTTGATGAGGGTAATGCATTTGATGTAGTCCATGTGGACTTTAACAAGGCTTTTGATAAGGTCCCTCATGGCAGACTGGTGAAGAAAGTAAGAGCCGATGGGATCCAAGGCAAAGTGGCACTTTGGATCCAAAACTGGCTGAAAGACAGGAGGCAGAGGGTGATGGTAGAGGGGTGTTTCTGTGACTGGAAGTTTGTTTCCAATGGGCTTCAGCAGGGCTTGGTGCTGGGGCCCTTGCTGTTTCTGGTGTACATAAATGATTTGAACTTAAAGGTATGGGGTATGATCAAGAAGTTCGCAGATGACACAAAAATTGGTAGGGTGGTAAATGGTGAGGAGGATGGCCATAAACTGCAGGAGGATATCAATGGATTGGTCAGATGTGCAGAGCAGTGGAAATGGAATTCAACCCGGAAAAGCGTGAGGTAATGCACCTGGGAAGGGCTAACAAGGCAAGGGATTAGACTATGAATGGTAGAACCCAGGAAAGTACTGAAGATCAGAGGGACCTTGGTGTGCATATCCACAGAACCCTGAAGGTAGCAGGGCAGGTAGATACGGTGGTTACTTGCCTTTATTAGCCGAAGCATAGAATTCAAGAGCAGGGAGATTATACTGGAGCTGTATAAAACGCTGGTCAGGCCACAACTGGAGTACTGCTTGCAGTTCTGGTCACCACATTATAGGAAGGATGTGATTACACTGGAGAAGGTGCTGAGGAGATTTACCAAGATTCTGCCTGGGCTGGAGGATCTGAGCTATGAGGAAAGATTAGATAGGCTGGGGTTGTTTACCTTGGAGCAGCAAAGGTTGAGAGGGGACCTGATAGAAGTGTATAAGATTATGAGGGGTAGAGATAGGGTGGAAAGTAAGGCACTTTTTCCATTAGTAGAGGGGTCAATGACCAGGGGGCATAGATTTAAGGTAGGAAGTAGATGGATAAGAGGAAAGTTGAGGGGAATTTTTTTCACCCAGATGGTGGTGGGAGTCTGGAATTCATTGCCTGAAAGGGTGGTTGAGTCAGAAACTCTCATAACATTTAAGAAGTATTTAGATATTCACATGCATTGCCTTAGCCTCTGGGGCTATGGGCCAGGCACAGGGAAATGGAATTAGTGTCGTCAGACTGGCGCGGATGCGTTGGGCCGAATGGCCTCCTTCTGTGCTGTAAACGTCTATGAGTCTACATCATCATGGCCAACATTGGTCACTGTTCCTTTGCAGTTGACTACAAAGCCTAGGCCAATAAAACACAACCCCTTACATGCAGACATCAGTATCAATTGTAACTTTTTATTCATATACTAGGGACTCCTGAGCTGCTGACTACTTCGCAAGTGTGTATTTTTGGCAGTTTACGCTACCTTCAACAGGTCTAGATTAAAAAGTCCCCAAGGAGCTCCAGTATCTGTATCTTCTTAATTACATAATGTTGTTCTGTCAATGCATTCTAACTAGGTCTGGTTAACTTCCTTTCAACAAGTGTGTGCAATAATATCTATTTACTCACTAATGCGAAACCATGGTATCAGTTATGGCCTCCCTCTTATCTCTGCCCAGTACATTCATAACACAAGCCTACTCACAGTACATTACCACCGTACCACTACTTAACAGATTTACTAAATACCTGTTGCTTAATCTCATCTTGTGCATAGTTAATAAGGTAATATCTGGGCTTAATATCTCTCAATCAACATTAAAAACAAAGATAATCTGGTCATTATCATATTGCTGTTTGTGGGAGATGCTGCTGCCATTTTACAGTACAACTGTGACTACACTTCAAAAATAATTAATCTGTAAAGTGCTTTCAGATTTCCTAAGGTTGCGAAAAGGACTAGATAAATATAAGTTTCTTTGTTTCTCTTCTTACTGCTTCAAGCCTCACCTTGTATAGTCATTGCATAATGAATATTGGTGGTAGACTGCTCGTTATTGAGTATGTCCAAGCTCTAAGTGACTACATCATCTTCTGTGTGTCTGAAGAGTCTGATATAAGATCGGTATGGGCTGGCAGTTGATGTTATTATTGTTGGTGCTTGGAGGATCTTCTGCAGCTGCACCACCTCTGGCTTTTTCCTGGCACATTGGATGCTGCAAATTTGGCACAGATGTCCTTGAAGCATACTGAGCAAAATTACAGTGCTTGCCTTCACATGGGCCAGTCAGCTTCAGTGTTTGCCCAACAGAGGTAGTCTGCATAGCCGATAAGGCTCTTTTTAGGGCATCCTTGTATCATTTGTACTAACCATGGCGATGTTGTTTGCCCTGAGACCATTCCCATGGAAGATCTGCTTGGGGATCCTATAGTTACCCTGCAGACATGGCCTGCGTAGCCTTCCTTGAGTAAAAGCTCTTAATGTTACCATGTTAATGTTAAATAAGGGAACTGTGGGTGGTTTGCAAATGGCAGTGGGCCATCTCTTGCACATTGTCACATTAAACAAGGCAGCAAATAGCCTCATCAGAGACAAAAGAAAAGGGCATTCAGAGAAGTAGGTATGATACTAACCCTGGGGAGGTGTACACACCTCAATCATTCAAAGTGATAATTCACTCAGTCGTTCAACCCTACAAAATCACTCAAACTGCTTGTAAACTTTTAAATAAAGCAGATGAGTTGTCGAGCTGTGCCAACCTTTGTGCAGTAAATTCCTACTTAGCCATGCAGCACAACTTGCCATACGAGTACAACAATTTCACCGCAGGCATTGAAAGTGATGGTTTCTTGGTTGATCTGCAGATATTATGTTACTGCAGCAAATCACCTGCCCTACTTGTGAGTTTTCAATGTAGTCAATCAATTCAATTTGAAAATAATCAAATTAAACCTAATTTAGTCAAACCTTGATTTATGACTGTATGAGGCTTGAGAATACATAAATCAACGACAAAAATTTAGAATAATCACATTGAAAATCGTAACAGCAGATTATAGCCTTCTCCAACTTAATTTAGGAACTCTCAAGGATGTAACATAAATCATAGTTCTGTTCCAAAAACAGTTGTGAATCTGCAGGGAATGTGATTCTGCAACATCAAAAAAAAAATGATGCATTCTTATTTATGAGTTTTCTTTTTCTCCTTTGAGCAAATGCTAACCTGAAATTTTACTTCAACTGCAGAATTTTGTCCCCATACACTGACTTGTGACTGAGTGCCTGGCTTGCAGACCTGTATGATGTCTGCGACTGAGCGCATTGGCAGGTTGCCAGCTTCCAGGGATGCTGCTGCAGGCAGGAAATAGCCTGTCCTTAGGTTGCACCTCAAACCCACTGCTGAACATGGGGTCTCTGCTTGATATCCCCTCAAAGTGATGTGGTTCGGGTTTCGAGACTCTTGGGAATAAGGAACTGGCCTCACAAGTGGCTCTATATGCTGTGCTCCAAAGTGCTCTGTTGCGCCATGTACTTTGTATAACTGATGTAGCATTTTTAAATTCACTTCTTTCATAGATTATTTACTAATGTACACTAAAAAGGTTATTCTGTATGATTTACATTTGATACGGCTATACCATATGTGCCAGCCTCGGCTCAAAAACTGAAAATAGTATCAATAAAGCAGTCACAGCCCCAGAAAATCTGATAAGTAAAGTTCAACCATTTAAACACAGCCCTGGGGTATAAATTTGGCCCTAGGGCCACAGCTTAGCAGTAATGGAATAAGTAAATCTGAAATTCCCGAATTTCCATCACATTTACAATTAAGTGACTTTTCTGTGGAAAATAAAGCCTTAAGACCTTGTTTATGAAATGCAAATAAGTCGAGTAACTTGAACTTCTTGTAACTTAAGCCCAGGTCACTTTGAAAACAGTTTCTCCAATGCTGCCCTTTCTGACTTTTCTACTTAAACATCACAAACTAGGGGCTGAATCGTCCCAGATTTGCACAAGTGCGATAATGGACGGGTAAAACAACATTTTGCCTGCCGGTCATGATAGCAGATTTTCACGCCGTATCGTCCAAAACCCGTCACATTACTTGTGCATTCCCGGAAACATGCCGTTTCCATGGCGGGCAAGCTCTGATTCGCCTGTCACGCCGTCACCTCGCTGCTTCATCATGCCAGGTACCACATTTAAAATACAGCTGTGATCAGTGCTTCCAACCCAGGACTGTAGCAAAGAGGACATGGCCTCGAAAGGCAAGAAGACTGCAGCTCTCGAATGCCCTTTAGACATTGTGGGGGCCCACTGTGATGTCCTCTACCTCCGTTCTGGCTGCAGGAGGGGCAGCCACATTACCACTATGGTTTGGTAGGCAATGGCAGTGGTGATCAATGCCAATGCTGCACAGAAGAGGTTGGCCATCCAATGCAGATAAAGGATGAATGATCTCATCCATGCAACCACAGTATGGAAACCAGCTCAGCACTCTAAACTCACACACACAAGCCCATCATACATTCACTGGCATCTCACTCACTGCCAGCTCAAGGGATATCACCGCCCATTCTCACACACACACACCCTCATGTCCATCTTGCCTCATCTCATCTCTGGAGAGTGCCTCCTCAGCCCTCACCACCTTGAGTCCACTTGCACAGACCAACATGTACATCCACACACACCCTGGGTTACCCTCCTTCCCCAGTACAGCCCTCGTCCTGCAGCCTCTTTCCTTGCATAAGGCCACTTCTTCCCCTTCCCCAAGCAAGCCCTAGCCCAGCAGCCATTGAAAAGCCACCTACATATGGCTGATCGGGTAGGTAGAGGCCTGCCCATGAGCCCCCTAAAAATGGATGTGGTGCTGTCTGTGAAGTCTGGCACTGATGACTGCGAGTGCTGACCGAAGTAAGGTAGGCAAACAAACCTTGAAGTCCTGAGCGAAGTGCAGCCTGCCAAGTTCATGTCGCTTATGTGCTTTGTGAAACATGTTGAAGTGTTTTCCCACCTGGGTGGACAAATGATCTAGCGGGGGAAGTGGGGGTGGTGGGGGGAGAGAAACGGTTCCGGTGGGCAGGCTTAATAATGATGCATCACAATGAGGTTTCCAATGTCTGATGGCAGAGCGGGCCGAGTGGACAATCGCGAACTTGTTTCACGTTGTCGTGAAACCGATCACGCCATCTTGTCCATTCATGCCACCAAACACACCCGCTGCCAGCAGGCACGGGAAAATCCCAGCCTGGAACTCAATCAGACTGCAAGAGCCCACCTTCACAGAGACCTGTACCCCCCCACCATCATCTAAAGATTCTCTGTCTCCAAATCCCTTAACTTCCTCATTTCATTGTACATCACTGGTCTCCTTCAGTCACAGATCCCCATAAACACCTTCCACTTTTCTGATATAGGCTTGCTCCTTGTTACCTGTATATTCTGCTCCATCCATGCTTTAGCACCTCTCGTCAGTTTGCCGAAGCCTGCAAGAGCAGTTACTTCAATCATGCTTTCGCTTCCGTCCAAACCGCTTTTATTTATTTTTCCCAACTCCTGCCCCCCTCAACTAGACTTTGCAAGACAGGGTATGAAAAATTTATTTGAAAAAACTCAGATGATGTGCGAGAGCAGCTTGGTGACAAATATTTCTCTGATATATTTCCCTCTCTGTGGAGAAGCACTTGGTCTTGTGCTCAGCACTTTCAGCAATGAGGCAAGAATTCAGTGAATCCTTGCAACCTGTCAAACAGTATAAAAACATGCACCTAGCCAGGAAACGCTAATGTTCAGTGACATGAGGACCCGTAAGAATGAGCAAGATGTCATAGCAACCCAGTGGGGTTTTGACCAAAAGGTAAGAAACTTAAGTTATTAATGATGCACAAAGCAACGTGATGACAGGAATAGTAGTTGCTCTTTCAGAATTGTCTGCTACCTGTATGCGATTGTACACGTGTCCTTGTACTCCTGGAGCTTCACACACACCATGTTCAGGAACTGGTCTGAGTATGCACTCAGGTCGTGCATTAGGTTCACCAGGTCCTGCATTGACTTCTCCACTACCACGGTGCTCTGCAGGAAAAGAAGAGCAACATCCTAACATCAATCAAAATGTCATTCTTAGGGAATAATACAATAAATTATACAGGTGTTTTTTTTTGCTGAAACATATATTTATAAAGTAATCCTCATTCCAGATTCTTGAACTGCTGTCACCTCTTAGAGTGGTCAGTCCATCGCTGGCTGAAACACCAAGGTAGAACAAGGGTGGCACTCTGTTTGTCTTTCTCTCTTTCTTTCTTTTCTTTCTCTCTTGCCTCAGCCATCAACTGCCAACTCCTCACAATAGCAAAGTAGAGAACAGGAGCTTACTGCATAGGGAATCACAAATAGCTACTGTGATTCACTACTTCATGCCACAGAGGGTTACAGTTTTGAACAAGGGCCTTTGTACATTTACACAGGAAAAAAAAACTTAACTTCTGAATTGTTGCAAATTCTAGCAACATCACATATGGTAAAAGAATCAAATTTGGTTCAATGAATATCTTCATATTTCATCCAGTAGATTAAAAAAAACTCTTGGTGGATCATCATTTCTATTTGTGAATTATCTATGTTAGTTACATTCATTTCTTCCAAGAGTTTTTAAACAGTAGTTTTCTTTATATGTAGCTTATTTGAGGAAGGAACTATGGATAAGAGAAATGAAGTGGTGTTTTTTATTGCCCCTGTTATGCGATTCAAACTTATCTCTTCAAGGGGAGGTTGATAACTCCAAGTCCCAACAGGCCTTGGAGATTCACGCATGCTCGGACCGGGAGCAGGTGGTGGATGTGCAATCTGGCATTTTGTAATTCTTCGAACCAAGGACAGGCCCAGTGCGCCGCACAAAAAGAAAACAGCGGGAAACCTGGATCACGTGACCCAGGAACAACATGCCATAATCGAGAAGGGTCCCAGGCAGGGGACAGAGAGGGGTCCCAAAAGACGGTTTCAGACAGCGGAGAGTGAGGTGGGACAGGGTGAGTTCCCAGTTAAGAAGAAAGACGAGCAGAGATAGAGGCTCCTAGGCTTTGGTAGCATACTTTAAATGGTGAGAGCCCAGGAGAAGCCCTGGCGATCGACGAGAGCCCAGGAGAAGCCCTGGCGATCGACGAGAGCCCAGGAGAAGCCCTGGCGATCGACGAGAGCCCAGGAGAAACCCTGGCGATCGACGAGAGCCCAGGAGAAACCCTGGCGATCGACGAGAGCCCAGGAGAAACCCTGGCGATCGACGAGAGCCCAGGAGAAACCCTGGCGATCGACGAGAGCCCAGGAGAAACCCTGGCGATCGACGAGAGCCCAGGAGAAACCCTGGCGATCGACGAGAGCCCAGGAGAAACCCTGGCGATCGACGAGAGCCCAGGAGAAACCCTGGCGATCGACGAGAGCCCAGGAGAAACCCTGGCGATCGACGAGAGCCCAGGAGAAACCCTGGCGATCGACGAGAGCCCAGGAGAAACCCTGGCGATCGACGAGAGCCCAGGAGAAACCCTGGCGATCGACGAGAGCCCAGGAGAAACCCTGGCGATCGACGAGAGCCCAGGAGAAACCCTGGCGATCGACGAGAGCCCAGGAGAAACCCTGGCGATCGACGAGAGCCCAGGAGAAACTCTGGCGATCGACAAGAGCCCAGGAGAAACCCCTGCGATCGACGAGAGCCCAGGAGAAACCCTGGCGATCGAAGGAGGCAGCACAAAGTTGGTGACTTCATGCTTGGGGTGAAGGTATCCCTTTGGAACAGCAGTATTCTGCTTGGTGCAACCAAAGAGCTGAAGTTGTGCTTGTGAGTCAGTGCTGGAGGAAAGACTCGGGAATTCAAGGGAACAGAGTCTCGGGAAACGAGATTCAAATGAAGTGGGCCATCATCGTGGCTCTCTGAGTTGCAACAACGTTTGGAGAGAAATCCAAAGTGAGATCTTCAAAAAGTGAAGACTAGAATCCTTCATGAGAGAGACAGAGTTTCAACATGATTGGTTGATTCAGTGTTCACTGACGCCTGGATGAGTTGTTGAGAAGTCCATGCAATCTGTCTTGGTCACATCTGCCATTTATTGTGCAGTGTGGTGTGTTCGATCACAGTCTGCTTGTTAATTCACATGTACCCCATATACTCAAACATTCAGGGTTAATAAGGTAGACATTGTAAAGTGTTTTTATCTTTTTGACCTTGAATAAAGTTTAATTTTGTTTGTTCAAAACCTGTGGAATCTTGTGGCTTTATTCTCTTCACAAGTGTCTTGAATAACAAACTTTGTCTAAACAAAAGTTACTAGTGCCTAAGTAGATCATACCAAACATTTGGGGGTCTGGTCCAGGATCGTAATACCCCCATTTCTTTTACTATGACTGAAATCTTCAACTGCGGAGAGAGATCTCATCATCAGGGTTCATAGAGACAGAGAATGCCATTTAGACCATCTTAGCTCATCCATCTAAGGAAGCCTACGGCTCCCCTCAATATAGCATACAGTTGGCCCTTAACTGATTCAAATTCCTTTGTTTCCACTATCCTACTTGGAAATCTGTTCTAATCCTTAACATTCTTTGTGAGGAACATCTTTTCTGAATCAGACCTTAAGTTGCATTTAACTTGTTTAAACCTGTGCCTCATTGGGTCAACTGGTGTACAATGCACCATGAAGCATGTGCCAAGGGTAAGAAATCCTTCTGTTTTCTCCTCAGTCCATATAGTCATTGTGCCCACAAAGACAAGAAACAAGCTCCTAAGCCTCAACTAGCATCAGTCAAATCCAGCATGAAGTGTAGCTGGGAGATGACTGCCCAGACCCGCACTCTCCCACCCCAAGCCCTAGTTATCTTTTCACCATGGGGAAGCAGCTGTTCAGTATTTTCTGGTAGCATGGCTACAATTAGGAGCTCACTGAAGTGGACATTGAATCTGCACGTTGATGTGATGCCTGCATTGCATGCCTCTTCATAAAAATTCTCTACAACAGACATAAATAATTAGTGTATAAAAATGATGATTTATTGAGTGTTTTTATCTTCAGGCTGAAATATAAACAGATTTACAGAAACCAAAAAGTAAACATCTATCTTTTCCTCCAGCATTTTTTTCATACCCCCATTTTATCTTCTTCCACTCGATAATTCCCTTGGGAATTATTTAGGCATGACATAACTTTCCTCTGGTAGATCAGGAAAGTCTGGGTCTAATGCTCTTCTTTCACTGAATCCAACTATTAGTTTTCCTCCCATCCAGTGCTCGCAAAATGTGGCACCCCACCCAGTGGTCTTGGTACAAATTGGAAACACGGGCTGCTAGATAGCAGATTGCAACCAACCTGAACATACTCCCGAGTATGAAACCATTCATATATGAAATCTTCTCAAGTGAATTTAACCTTCTAAAGTAAAAATTGTGAAGATTCTGCTGGTTAGGTCATGATGAAGAATGGCATAGAAGGACATAGATCACTGAGTGAGCTCTTGTTTTCAACATAGGGTACCACAGAGTGGTGCAGAGAGGAGGTGGCCACAACCTTCCAGAGGGAAAGGGAGAAAAAGGTAGCCAAGTAACCCTGTGCTTCTAACACAAAGCTATCAACTAATTCAGAAGCAAACCTGCAATGAGATGACCTGCTTACCCTCTGAGCAAGGAGAATAATAATCTGCTCACTTAAGAACGAGGACATAAATGTGCTCTACAGGCTAATGTTATAAATACCAGCTTTCCTTTATTTTTAGATGGGTAATATTATGAAACGGTTTGATAGGGTAGAATAGAAAGAAGATTTTTCCACTTGGAGGGGAGTCCATAACTAGGGGCCATAAATATCAGAAAGTCACTAATAAATCCAGTGGAGAATTCAGGAGAAACTTCTTTATCCTGAGAGCAGTTAGAATGTGGAACTTGCTACCACAGGGAATAATTGAGGCGAATAGTATCGATGCATTTAAGGGGAAACTAGTTAAGTACATGAGGGAAAAAAAAAAGAAGAATGTTGATAAGATCAAATGAGGGTAGAAGTAGCTCATGTGGAACATAAACACTAGCAAAGACCATTTGGGCCGAATGGGCTGTTTCTGTGCTGCAAATTCTATGCGTATTTTTGTTCTGGTGCAGTTATCACATGCAGCAACAGTCTGTAGCTATTCAACTTGATGTAAAAAAGAGATTAAAATGTATTATTCTTGCTTTTGCCCCCATTAAGTTGTGGATTCAACTGAACTGCTGGATTGCACTTCAGCCACATGCCTTTCAAGAGATTTACTCCCACATGAAAACAGAACTGGTCCCTCCGTTCAATACCTCGTTAACTCTGTGTGAATTTGTAAAACAAAACCTGCAGCAACTGAACACTCAATCCAGAAACACCGGCATAAACAGTGGTGGAAAGTTATTTGGATCCTTCAGGGGGTCAGGAGGCAGCCGGAAATAAATTTCCCATTTTATGACAGCAAAACATAACTGACAGCACACTTCAAGCACCATTGGCTACAACTTGCATGATGTCGTCAAAGACAGTAGTTATTTGCAATGCAGCCCGAGAGACATTTACCAACCAGCTAGCACTCCCACAGTGTGGAACGGGACTGGGAATAAACATTTTAGTGACGCAGAACAATAAACATTTTCATCTGAACTCTTGTTAAACCTTTTTTTTTGAAGCTCATAAGACTATTCAGCTCACCTGTTGGCAGACAGAAAGGATTGAATATTTGCTTAGTCTTAATTACAGTGGAGGTAACTGACCTTTCCCTTTCTGCCATCCTCATTCTCCTAAATCTACAGCAATAGGTTTTTAAAACATTCTTCATTTTCCTCCCAGCTCTGACAGGGCTTATTCAGCAGGGGCTTCCACTGACCCGTGATGGGTGCTATTCATTAAGGACTGGCCACAAACATATAAATCAATGTGTCAGGAAAGGAAGCCCAAATCCAAAGCAGCATCTCTGAAGGGAGCTGCAATTGATACTGATTTGTTCCACTTCATGAGGTCTCACCTGTCTGCAGTACGTACACAGTGCAATAATCAATTACACTGACAGGGTCCCAACTGGTCCCAGTGCTCAATGAGGTACACTTCCATAGACCATCACTCCTCCCTATCCCAGCCACTGTAGTCTGCAGAGAAATACAGGGACAAATATCGATTCCAGGTCAGCTGGAAACAGCAGGGGGCAGAAACAGTCAATGAGTCAAACAGTCAAAATCTTCGTAACAGCACAGAAATTAACAGTGACAAATTTGACTTGGAGAATAGTTGATAAGCATATGACTCAGTTAATTGCGCATTCTATGAACCACTTCCTATGTATCCTCAATATATTCACACAAGTCAAATGCATGGTCAGAAAGGTCAAGTGGGAAGACTGCAATTTTCACACAACTGCAAGTCAGGGTTGCTGGAATTTTGAAATTTTTTTATATTAGTGCACATGCAATTTCAGGAAGTGATTTTTTTTATGACTCTTCCTTTGCTTTAGTTTTCAGCAAAGGTGACCTGCTGTCACAGCTCCGTTGGCAACAGCCTGAAACTGAGAGCATTTTGGGGAGGGGTGAGTGGAGTGGTGTCTCGGAATTCCCCTTCTTCTCTCCCTGACTTGAAGGTTTTACGCTTCTTTCTACATCCCTCCTGTCAGCTGCTCAGCGGAGTAAAAGCGAGAGAGATAGCTGGTACTTGTACCATTAGCCTGTAGAAGCTTTGTTTCCTTGCAATCCATACATTTATGGCTCTCTCTCAGGCAGATCAGAATTCTCCCTGCTCACAGGACAAGCAAGTGGTCTCCTTCCAGGTTTGCTTTTGAGTTAGTGGACAGGTTTGTGAAAACAGCACAAGGTGATCTGGCTCTGCTCATAGGGAATTACAGGTCTTGGAATGCAACTACATGGAACGCAACTTAAAAGGACTCAAAGCTTTTTATTTTTTGTTTTGCACAAGTGGTATAACTTTTCTCTGAGCAATTGGAATTTTACATGCCTCACATCCATCTCTTGCTGAGAATATTAATATAATCCTTCCCATTGGCTCCACCAAAATTCCGCTATAACTGGCCTCTCACTGGTGACAAGATATTCTACAGAAAACATTTTTGTCATGCCGCTGACACAAGCAGGCAATGAGGTGCTTATGTGAAATGACACCAGGTCCCAACGTGAATGATATTGTTGAATTGTGCCGTGCAAAGAAAGAACTTTCTTTCCTGCTGTGCCCCTTCAAATAAAAAATACTCATTTCACAACTTCCACAGAAAACAGATTGCAACCAACATGACCAAGAATGGTGGAAGCAGATTCAAAGGAATTGAGATCTAGGCTTGTAAAGCATTTTCAGAGCTATGGGAAAAGACCATTAGAAAAGGACTAATCGATAGCTTGTTCGGAGACTAAGTACAGGCACGATGGGCTGAATGGTCTCCTTCTGTCCTGTATGAGTCTCGACTATGGACGCTAGCTAGGATGAGATCACATTCAACCAGGAACTGTTGGAACTCCTTTGCATGGCATCTCAGCACAAGAAACTTATTTTATGTTCATCTTTTAGTAGGCTAAGCTGTTAGATAATTAAAGAAAACGTTGACTCAATAACGTCACAGATGCTGTAAGGAAGCAGCAGTGTGTGCCCTTTGCAAATCCGTTAATCAGCGCTGAATGAGACAGAGAGAGCTCCATTCCACTATTTATGAAAGGTGAGAGATGGAATTATAGACCAGTTAGCTTAACATCTGTTGTCAGGAAATTTCTAGAGTTAATAATTAAAGATAAAGTGACTGAACAACTTGAAAGTTTTCAGTTGACCACAGAAAGCCAGCATGGATTTGTAAAGGGTAGGTCATGTTTGGCGAACCTGATTGAATTTTTTGAAGAGGTGATTGAAGTAGTGGACAGGGGAACATCATGGAATGCCATTTAAATGGACTTCCCAGAAAGCAATTAATAAAGTCCCTCAGAATAGACAGTTAGCTTAAGCTGAAGCTCATCGAATTGAAGGCATATTATGGACCTGGTTGGAGGTAGAGTGAAAGGATAATCGGCCAGTACTTTAATTGGCAGTGCATGACTAGTGATGTCCTGCAAGATCTGTGTTGGAGCCTCTTGAATTTGCTGGATTTATTAAAAGCTTATATGATGGGGGGTTGAAAGCCACATTTCCAAGCTTGCTGTTGGTGCAATGATAGGTGACACTGGAAGCAATGCAGATGTAAGCACAAGATTACAAATGATTGCTGATAGATTATGTGAATGGACAAACTGTGACAAATTGATTTCAATGTAGGCAAATGAGAGGTCATCCATTTTGGGCCTAAAAAGAATAGAACAGAATACTTTCTAAATGGTGAAGAGCTAGAAACAGTGAATTGCGGGTCCAGATAGTTTTTAAATAATTCTTGGGATGTGAGCATTGCTGGCAATGAAAGCATTTATTCCCCATTTCTAATTGCCCTTGAAAAGGCAGAATGGCTGCAGTCCATGTGATGGAGCTATGCCACAGTGTTGTTAGGGAAGGGGTTCCAGGACTTTGACCAAGCAACAGTGAAGGAACAGCAATACAGTTCAAAGTCAGGATGGTGGAGGAGAATTTGCAAGTGGTGGTGTTCCCATGTATCTGCTGCACTTTTCCTTCTAGGTGGTCGAGTTCATGGGCTCAAGGAGCCTTAATGAGTTGCTGCAATGCCTTTCGTAAATGGTACACACTGCGGCCGCTGCGCGCTGGTGACAGGGTGCAAATGAAGCAGGCTGCTTTGCTTTGGATGGTGATCATTAATATGTTATGGATAAATACAGAAAATAATAAATGCTGGCCAATAATGCTAATGGAATGCTGTTCTTTATATCTCAAAATCTAGAACACAAGGAGTTGGAACAGGGTTGTCCAACCTTTTCGTGTGAGAGGCCACATTTCAATTTGTTTCTCACTCATTGTGCTGATGAGCAAATTTCAGAAAGATAGGGCAGAATTTTTCATTGAGCAGGTGGGTATGCACTCGACCAGGTCGAGCGTGAAATGGAATGTGATGTCGTCGGGTGAGCATCCCGATGTCATCGCGCACTCTTCCGATACTTCGGTCAGGGGGCGCGCGCTAAACTCGGAAGCACGCCCGCTGACAATTAAGAGGGCAATTAAGCCCATTAACAGCGCAATTAACAGATTTTTTTGTTGCAGGCCCAACGTTATGGTTGACAGGCGGGTGGGCGAGTCGGCCAGGCGGGCTTTGCTATTTTCAGGAAACCTCATCCATGGGCGGGGTGAGGTTTCCGTGATAAATTAAAATTAAAATAAACTTCTGTGGGCAGCATTTTCATTACCTACATTTTCAGGTGGCTGATTACGAAGCTTGGACACTTTTTTCAGGTTTCTGTGATCTTTATTTTAGGTTGTTCAGGTCTTCAGCTCCAAGGCAGCTCTCCTGCCTTCAGGGAGCTTTCTGTGGGCACTTGCCCATGCTGACTTCAGTGCTCCCCCTCCTCCGGCCCCCACCCAGGCAGTGTTGAGCCTTTCAGTGCGTGCTTTTCGCTGGCTAGCCATTAATTGGCCAGCCAGCATGAAATCACAGTTGGGGATGATCAGGGTTGGCAGTCCATTCCCTGGCTGGTCCCAGACCTGCCGACTGCGCCTGCCCGCTGAACTGAAAACTCTGACCATAAAGTTTGGCACATGATCAAACATGAATTTAAAAAAAAAAATCAGTGTCAAAGCAGTCAACTGATCATGTAAAAAAAAATGAGTAATTAAAAAAAATTACCATTGAAAAGTGCCAAGCCACAGACCTAACCAATAAAACCTATTATGTCTTTTCACTTAAGAAGCAGAGCTAGAAAGGCAGGCTGGACCCCAAGTCCTGGTCACCAGGGAAGGGAACCAGGGCCCAGCTAAGGAGTTACACACATGCTGTGCAGCGTCATGCAGGCATAAAGCCACAACATAACAGAATTTATATCGAACTTGCAACAGAGAAACAGGTAACTTGGCCCAATCAGTGTTCATACAAGTATAGAAGTAGGAGTCCTGGTGGTCACCCTGTAGGACTGCACACAAGACCATTAATGCGGAACTACCACTGCATAGCCCTACACGTAATCAAGCAAAAAAAAAGACGTGTTCTTTAAAAAAAAATCCTTGTAACTTCAAATGAATTTCCATACAATTGTGGAATCTCTTTTGGTTAAGAAAGTAGGATAGCTCAAGCCTGATGGAACCCATCAATAATGGTCCTTGGGTTAACCAGTAAAGTGGCACACCAGAAAAAAAATAATTCTTTTACATTAAAGTACACTTTAACACATTGTAACTAAATCACTTTCCTGGGCTCTTTTCAAAATGCACTTTTTTCCCCCTCTTACATCATAACCCAGCTGAGAGGACAGCTGGACCACCAACTTCCAAGTCTCATTCAGTGGCACGACTGAGCTGAGGCCGGTTAATTCTGCCATCATTTCCTTCCTCGCCCCTTGCCCCTCGCTCACCCCTGCCAGTGCCTTCATACTGCCTTCTCCTACCATGGAGCATCTCACTTCATATTGCCCTCTAGTACCACAGAACATCTTGCTTCATACCGACCACTCCCACTGTGGAGCATTTGCTTTGTACTGCAATTTGTGAAGGCATGACCCAGACAAATGGCTTCTGACATCTGGCTAGAGACAGACTTTGCAATTCTGTACACCACAAGGGATTGTCTGTTTCCTTGACTATTTTAGTTCATTAAAGTGATAATTAACTGGTGTCTCCTTGGAAAGATTGCTCTTCAGTTTCTCCACTTCCAAAGAACAATCCAATTAAAGAAAGTGAGATACTCCCTTGTGATCTATAGATTATACAGATGCTAATGTCTTCAGTTTCTCTAAGTTACTTCAGAATGTAGTACGCCATGGATACTACGAAGGTGTTGCCTTAAAAGTTTCAGCAGCATAGCTGAAATGAATGTCCCAGCATGTAGCGTAACAACAATTTGATATGATTTGCTGTCCATAATGCAACTTAATCACCAGCTCAACTGTATTAATGCATGCTGTATAGAAACTGGATACATGGAATGCTTAGCCCACTACATGCTCTCTTTCTCCCACCCCAGGGGAAAGGAACAAAATTTAAACTTGCCCCCAAATTCCTGACAAAAGTATTCATAGTCATGGCACAAGGAAAAGCAAGGTATCTCTACTGAAGAAAAATTTTACCTTTAATAGCATTTATCAAGCCTTAAGTCCAGACACAGCTGCTTCAAGAGTGAAGGTAGTAAATTGTAGATTGGCGGAGTGGCCATGAAGTGCAAAAACTCTCATGGTTCATGCCTTCCATGGCTTTAGGACATCACAATGCATTCACACCAGTGGATTATTTCAGAAGGGTTATTGTTACGTTGTTGCAAATGGAGCAACCAATTTGCACACAGCACTGACCCATAAAAGCAATGGTAAAGATGACCAGTTCATCTTTTTTTTTGCGAGGGGGGTGGTGTTGACTAAGGAAGGAAATATTGCCCAGGATTTGTTTCTAAAGTTAAAAAGGGATAATTAATCTGAGATTTATCGCTTTAAGTCAATGGCCAGCAAAAGTCATTTAGTAAAATACATATGAACAGTAGAGACTGCACCACCTGAATTTTTCAGAATAGGTATTTGAGGGTTAATGGTGTACAAGGCTTATTAAACGGGCATTGGGACGATTGTGCTCATTACTCTAGAGATACCATTAATGAAGCAAAAAACAAATGGTGAGTCTTGAGTTACTCCAAGGTTATACTGGGTAAATACACTGTCCAGTATAGCACAGATCAGAAGATCCCTGATTGCATACAGAATTTCAGTTGGTGTGGCACAACTGGTTGCAGCATGCCTGGGCTTTAGTGGCAAATAAAGGAAAAATGAGGCAGAGTCTCTTTTGTTTGCTCTTTAGTAACTGCTGTTGAAAAGTGTATGCAAGTAAATGCCAGGTGAGGATAGGATCACTTGTAATTGAATAGTGTCCACAGATTCATTGCCTTGGCTTTTTCAGTGAGATATGGTATCGTTCACCCAAAATAACATGTATTCATGTGGCGCCTTTAACAATGTAAAACATCCCAAAGCATTTCATAGGAGCGCAATAAAACGAAGCTTCAGGAGAGCACAGGAGGAAGCACAGGGTATTAAAAAACCTTATAATGGACCTCATTGATATCACTTCCGTGGAGAGCCTTTTGTTTAGTTATGGGCATATTTTTAATGATCTATTGGATGCTTCATAAGCAATAAAGGTCTCCACGCTGTGCCAAAAAAGTGCAAGAAACTAATGATTGATGTTGTGTAGCAAAAACTGTAGGGATGGTCTGGATAGGATGAGATTTCAGGTTCACGGGAGCTAATGAAATGGGTCAAATGTTTTTCCATTAATTCTCATTGACTGGGATTTTAGCTGAAAGAAGCAGGTGAAAATGCTTAACCTCTCCCAGCTCTCAGAACCTAGTGCTTGCACAGATTTATTTTAAGTACAGCAGTTGCAGCTGTAATCATGCCAGCGTATCCTTCTCCATCTCCAAGTGAATGGCACCTATCCTTCTCTGTTACTGGATTACAAGCAGGATAATGGGATACTGCTGACTAAATACACCTCAGTTTTGCAAGCTAGGGGTGTGGATGATGACTCATAAAACAGTGAGACTCCTTGCTCGAGTGTTAAATGTGCACAGGAATCCTGAGATTAGATCACTGCTTGTAGATCACTGCTTGTAAATCATTGCAAGCTGTCTAACGTAGTTTCTAAAGGCCATAAGTCTTTCTCCTCAAGTTATTTGCTCTACTTGGTGCAAAGCAACGACTAGCTACGTTTAACATTATTGACAATGTTGTGAGGTAAGAATCGAAAGGTACATTCAAGTTATGAATGATGGAAAGGAAATAAATGAAGGAAGACTCCACCTATAGAGTGCTTAATCACATCTCCCAGGAAAATTTCAAAGTTTTACCCATAATTAATTATTGTACCTTGAAATGTTGATACATAACCAAATATGGCAGGGATTTTACACAGAGAAAGATTTCCACCAACAGCAATGAAATAAATGGCCAGTTAATCTGTTTTTGTGCTGTTAGTTGAGGGACGAATGTTGACTACACACTGGGATAACTCTCTGCTCTTCTTCGAACAGCACCATGGGAGCTTTAATCTCTAAACAGGTAGATGGAGCCACAGTTTAATGTTTCATTCAAAAGATAGTATTTTCAACAATGCAGGAATTCCTCAGTACTGAGGTTTAATGGTTTATTTTTGTAAGTTCACTGTTCTATATGTTACGCATATTTACACAAATTTGAATGCATTTTCTTCTCTTTGTAGACTTTTAACTTTTAGCATGGAGAAAAGTCCAGCATCAAGAAATCATTATGGCCCAAATTATTTCCACTGTGCAACCAGCAACACAGTGGTGGATCTCCAGCATAGTTAGAAGCCCTTGTTAGTTTTCCTTGCTGGCTAGATTCTAGACCTCAGAAATCAGTGGAAACATGCACCTAAGGCATATGGATGTCAGTTTGACTAAAGTTTCCACCAGGTGTCACTGCACGTCACTCTGTTATACTCCCAGTTCAAATAAGGTTTTTCTTTAAATTAAGCCTCTTTTCGATGCTTGTGGACCAGGGGTTGGTTAAGACCTGGGTAATGGAATGTTCTCACACTTTTGGCACATAATGTCCAGGTTAGGCACAGATGCAATTATATTAAAGCTCTTTCTAGTCTGTCCCAACAAACATGCCTTGACCTTCAAATCCAGAAAAGCAGCTTTTAAAGAATGATTGAACTAACATTTACATTGCATCTTGACATGTCTCAGGATATCCCCAAGCATTTCAATGAATTACTTGGAAATAGTTGTCTGCTATGTAGGTGAAATACACAAGTGTGACATTTCTAATTTCCACAATGAGCAAGGTTGCCAATTTATTGCCCATTAATCCTGAGTTACAACCAGTTTAATCCCATGCACTCAAACTGACCAACATATTAGTTAAAACTTCTAAAACCTAAGACATTCAGGCCATTACAGTTACCAGATTGGAGCCTGGCTGGAAAAGAGCCCAGATGCCAGTTGACAGACATACACCGCACAAACTCAATGTGCTGCCTAGTTGCTCCAAGCTCCCACACATATTTTGATTTTATATTATCATTGCTGACAAAGTTCTACTTTGAATTGCCTCGTGGTTTTACTCATCCCAAGATTATGGGTCAAGGTTTTCTGATATTCTAGGTAGTTTTTCCCTCTGTGCTTTCCCTTTAGATTTTCCAGTACATTTTAATTACTGAAAACACACATAAAACTATAATGATCCTTAAATCCAATACCAGCATCTCGTTAACTTCAACTCAAGTGCTAAATTAGCCCAAGACATAAATATGGTTTCTGAAAACGTAAACTGGTCATTCTGAAATTGTGCAATTGTGCAACTTGCTTGATTGTCTTCCTTGGTCTAATTAGAAAACACCTTCTTGGTAAAAACAAAGAATTTTGGAAGGTATGGAAGCATCAATATGAAGGATTCTGTTTGAAATGCAATTATAAGTAACCCAAACCAGACACTACAAAGTGCATAAAAATGCCTTGTAATAACTTTTGTGCGATCTATTATCTGAGCTCTTTAATCATTACCAGTTGATACCATCCAAACAAAAAGCTTTGGCAACTATAAATACAATATGACAAAAAAACTCTGCAATGCACTCAAATTGGATCTTGAAAAACCCTTTCCAATCACCTCCTTTGTGTGAAGTATAGCAGTGTTGAAAAATAAAAAATGGAAATTTTGCCAAGCAGATACTATAGAAGGGACGCACAGGACAGGATTCACTGCAGAGAGACTGTGCAGTGGAGGAGGTATTGGAGGCGGGAAGTGATGGATACAAAAATACAGCAAAGAAAGCACACAGTATAGGTGATACTTTGGATGGTTTGCGCCACAGAAGATGATGAGAAGGCATACAACATGGGAGGCACCACAAGAAGGCACAGAGTATGAAGGCACAGTGAAGAGGGCGTGCAGCATAGGAGGAATTGTATATAAGTTTGTGCTATGGGAGGCAAATTGAAAGGGTGCACAGCACACATAATTGGCACCGGTCCACTTTTTGAGTGATTGTCATATGCTGTCTGTAACTATGCCCCATTCCCTCAGTAGGCTTACCTGACTCACCGTCTCCTCTGTGACACTCGCCATTGATCAATGGTGCAATCCATGATTCAAGTCAAGCAACTGCTCAATTCACGGAATTGAAGGATTCTGGCTGACAGTCAATGTTTGCTATTTTAAAATGGAGAACAATGGCATCATGCACTACCTAGAATCCTCTGCATGCCAGAGACTGCTATATCCAGGAGCTGGGCAATCAGAAGAGCTATTTTAACAGATAACATTGAATAGTGCGAATGGAGGAGGGAGTGAAAAGCTGGTCATCTGCACAAAAGATGATAGGCAAGTACTCACTTGTGTGCAGTTTTGCTTTTTCACCTGTTATACAAGTGATGAAATTTTGGATGAGCCTCATGCAGTTTATGGCAAAATTCATATTCCACTGCATTCACATTGTAAGTCTATTAAGCATTTGTTATATTTAGATTAATAAAAACAAACAGAATTGCCTATATACCAATAAATATCCTGAAATCAAATGTAAGATGGAGCATTTTAGCTTATTTGGTTGCCTAGCTTCCAGGTCATTTTTCAGGGGTGTTTTTCAGTTTTACATTTTCTTTGGAATTGTTTGACAGCTTTTCTGAGTTTTGTTGGTTAGTGGGAGGTAGCCCAGAGAAGCTGCACCATATGCAAAGCACCGCTGAGAGGGCATAGAGTGTTGAAGGAACTCTGGAGAGTGCATGGTTTGGGAGGCACCAGAGAGAGATCGTGCAGTGTAGGCTGTAATGCAATGAGGGTGTAGGATATGGAAGGTACCGAGGAGAATGCTGAGATCATCTTGTTACAATTTGATTGTCTTTAACAAATCAAATTTCCTTACATCAACACTGCTATTAGCTTGCAACAAGTAAAAATGCAAGTGAACCTGCTGCTGATCAGGCATCGACAGACAGCGGATTGCATAATATTATCCTCTTCCACAATGGAAGGACTCTGCCACAGTTTGCTTGCACTTTCGGGACATGTAAATGAGCTCTGCTGCTACCTCTGGCAATATGCATGAACTGATCCCAGTGACTGACAGTTTCTTGTTCTATAATTAAGAATTAAATTGATGAAGCACTATGCCCAGTAACACCATCTGCAAAGAACGTCACAAGGAGGAAAGCTGCAAGTCAATCACAAATTAAAGGGATAATCTTCTCTTATCAATTGTGAAATTTCATCTGCTGAAAATTGCAGATCCCAAGCTGGACACCACAACAAGCTCAGGCCCTAATATCTCTATAGCATGAGCTTTTTGAAGTTCCATATATCATTTCATTAAAAAACTTTATTTCCAATAAGTGATCAGTGTAGAATGGGAGGCACGATGTCATGACACCAAGCCAGAATTATTTAATTCATTGCTGTGTATGTGGAATACAAAATAAGGGCGAGAAAACGATGTCAAAGCTTCTCAATTCATTAGATCTTACAACCTTCTGACAACCTGCTATAAATGCTGAGTCCTGTGGGAGGCAACAAAGTCTTGGGTCAATTTCAGGAAACTCTTCCCTGGATCCTTAAACTGATCAGGCAAAACTGACAAGTGGCATGATTATTTGTGACTCATGAGAAGGTGAGCTTGATGAACCCACGCATCCTTACAAGACCCAATATCGTTCACAATGGTCTGTGTAGATGCACTAAACAAAATGGTAGTGGTCATCAGAAACTCTCTTTCCAAAAACATTGTTGAGACTGGGTTCAGTTGAAAGTTTCAAAACTGAGATTAAATATATTTTTGTGAAGTACAGGTGCTAAGGGCTAAGAAACCAAGATGGTAAAACAGTCATGAATGGCAGAATAGGCTTGAGGGACTGTTCAAGTAATTTTTCTTTTTTGTTAAAAAAAGGAATGCGGTGTATAAACTTGGAAAAGGGAGAAAAGGTCAACAGTTCTTGGAATCTCCAAGCAGCTTGATGGCACAATGTTAAAACTTTAACAGACTGTGCCACAGCATGGCAGAATGCTAATTCACTTCACAGCGAGCAACTGATGTCAGACATGTCAGTCTGCAGAGCTGCTAAGGGGCCATGAGCCATTCCCCCACAGGAGAGGAAGGCAAATTCAGATTGAGAGACGCCCTTTCCTGACAAAGCGTCTCCTCCCAAAACATTAACCCATCCTTTCTTTTCACCGAGGCTAATGGACCTGCTGTATATGTCCAGCATTTTCTGTTTTAACATCTTTGGCTCCAGAGGGCACACGGTCATAGGGCAGCACTGAAAGAAGTTTGGGACAAGTTGCCTGTCTATTCCTCTCCACTGGGAATGATGCGAGATGTGGGAAGGACAGACTGCGAAACCAGAAGGGGAGAAAAGCTGTGAGTAAACGACAGACTTACAGTAAATCTATGAAGGAGATTGTAGCCCATTATTCAGGACTTAGCTGGACTCTGAATAAAATTAAACTTCAAGTAAGTAGAGTTTACATCCTTATAATCCATTTTATTTCCAATTCATCCGTCAGCTTATTGAAACAGTGCCTCTTGTGTATTGATCCCCATGGTGTACATGTAATGCTATTGATAGCTCCAAGGCCTTGCTATGATCAATGAAATGGACTTGAGCATGAACTGCAAAATTCTAATTGCTAAAAAGAAAATAAATTCTTGAATTTTTAAAAGTATTCCTGACATTTGTATACTGGCAGATGTCTGTTAGAATTCCCACGTCAAACTCCTTAGTGCTCCTTTCTACATTTACATCTGTGCTAATAGTTCGGGCAAGTGATTTAATCTGTTGTGTTTTTATATTTACTGTGTGTAGTGTAGCTTGCTGCCAAGACCTGGTGCAGTGAAAATGTTTGTTTCTGATAATAAATCATCAGTCATAGTCAAAGGTGCTTAGTGTGAACAATGAAACTACCTGCAGGATGATCCTTCATGTGCTTTTTTAAATTTATTACTTGTTTCCAAAATGACTTGACTCTAGTTGAAATCAGGATTACTGCCTTTAGGATCAAAAAAGAGAAAATTCCAACCCTACACGACAAGTGCCAACCTTCCAGGAATTTTTCTTGATTGCAATTCAAACCAGTGTTCACCCCAAAGGAAGATGGTTTGGAAAATGCATCTCTATAGATTAATAGATACGAAAGATTCATCACCCAGTACGCCTGATGTCAGCTGAGGTACTACAATTGCCCGCAGTTCCACATGACCTGCCTTCCTCTCTGGATTACCATCCAATGAAACTTATACTGGAAAGTGTTTATTTGGGATTTTGGGTGAGGGTAGGATCAGATTTCACTGTAGTGCACCTGCCGCAGTTAAACAGCCTGCCAAACCTCAATGCTTCAGCTTGCATGTGAAGAACGCCCACTTGATTGAGACAATGCAGGGCTGCTGTGTGTGCCTGGAATCGATCTGAAGTGATTTCAGGGGGGAATGGAGAGAAATTTAAGAAATAAAAATGCATCAGCCGCATAGAATCTAGGATAGCACAAAGGTGGACATTCAGCCCATTGACTTTGTGCCAATTCTTTCAAAGAGCAATCCAATTAGTCTCACTCCTCTGCTCTTTTACCATATCCCTAAAGTTTTGTTCACCTCCAAGTATTATCTAATTCCCTTTTGAAGGCTATGACTTAATCTAAATCCACCATCCTTGCAGGCAGTGCATTCAGAATTTTTCCTCATGCTGCCTCTGGTTCTTTTGCCAATTGCCTTAACTCTGTGCCCTCTGGTTACTGACCCTTCAACCATTGGAAAAGCTTCTTCCCATTTACTCTATACAAATCCTTAAGGATTTTAAACATCTCTATCAAATCTTCTCTTTGCCTTCTCTGCTCCAAGGAGAACAAGCCCAGTTTCTCCAGTCAATCCATATAAGTGCAATCCCTCATGCCTGGAACCATCTTCTGTACCTTCTCCTTTCGGAAGTGTAGTGCCCAACACTGAACACATGGGGACAAACTAGTGCTTATATGTGTTTAGCGTAACTTCCTGACTTTTGTACTCTATGTCTCCATTTACAAAGCCAGGATTCAATATGCTTTAATAACAACTTTAAGGGCATAAGAAATTGGAGCAGGGGTAAGCCATATGGCTCATCAAGCCTACTCTGCTATACAATTAGATCATGGCTGAACTTCTAGATCAATCCACTTTCCCATCCTATTTTCATCTCCCTTGATTCTATTAGTGCCCAAAGAGCTACCAAACTAAGTCTTGAATATAGTTGGTCTTCTGGAAAATTCCAAAGATTCACAGCCCTCAACTTAGTTCCAAATGTCTGAGCAGTTATCCTGAGGCTACGGCCCTGAGTTCTAGACTCTAGCCAGGGAAAAGAGCCCTTCACTATCTACCCTATTAAGCACTCTAAGAATTTGATATGTTTCAATCAGATCACCTTTTGTCCTTCTGAACCCCAAAGAATATAAATCCATTCTACTCAATGTCTCCTTAAAGGACAATCCTCTCATTGCAGGGATCAGTCTAGTGGACCATCGTTGCACTCTCTCTAAGGAAAACATATCCTTCCTCAGGTAAGGAGAGCAAAACTGTCCATACTCCAGATATGGTTTCATCAAAGCCCTATATAACTGCAGACTTCCTCACTCTTGTAACTCTTTCGTGTACAAACACATTTCCATCTGTTCCTATTCAGATGAAGTTACATTGTTTCATAGTTTTGCCATTGTGAGATTTAAACTCTTGATCTTGGGGTTACAAGCCCAGTACCATAACCACTTGGCTTTTTAGGACAAGCACAATCACTGTTGTAACTCTTTCGAGTGTACAAACCCGTTTCCATCTGTTTCAGATGAAGTTACATTGTTTCATAGTTTGCCATTGTGAGATTTAAACTCTTGATCTTGGGGTTACAAACCCAGTACCATAACCACTTGGCTATTTAGGCCAAGCGCAATCACTGTTGTATTGCAACTCTCTTGCGATAAAGGCTAACATACCATTTACTTTCCTAATTGCTTGGTTGCACCTGCATGTTAATTTTCTGTGATTGTGTACAAGTGCAGCCAAATCCCTCTGAATCACAACAATTACAAGTATTTCTTCTTTTAAAAATACTCTGCTTTTCCATTCTTCCTACCAAAGTGGATAATTTCACACTTTGCTACGTTGCACTTAACGTGCCTCCTTTTTGCACTGCCATTTAACGGATCTATATCCCTCTGCAGCCTCTTTATGTCCTTCCCACAGTTTAGTTTCCTACCTAGCTCTGGATTATCAGCAAACTTGGATATCATTCACTCAGTCTGCTCATCTACATTATTGATATTGAGTGTAAATAGCTGAGGCTCAACCACTAATCCTTGCTAACCTGTGTTGTCACAGTTGCAAGATTTGTGCAAAAACACCCGAGGTCTCTCTCTTCTTGCACCCCCATATATAATTATAGAGCCTTATGCTTCAGTCTCAACAGAAATGCACCAGCACAGCCACACCTTGATTAGGTGTTGCATGGAGATTGTGATTCAGGCTATAATGCAGAATTTCAGTGCTGAAATAGGGATTTTGTACCCAATTCATTTTGTGCCCATATTTTCTATTCACCACTCACAGTAGAGGAAGATCTTAGTGGTTAGACCAAATGACTTGGAAATAAATTTAAAGTGCTGGTTGAGATACACTTTGGTTCTGCAGGTACTCATTTGTTGCAACATGACACTGATAGCTTGTAAAAGGCTTCTGTGTAAAACTTAAGGAGGGAAACAAAATTTCAATAGCAGTCATTTGTTGTAAGCTTTAACAAGACAAAATGTTCCAGTGTAGTGTGAAAGACATCTAAAGTTCCTAAGCATATAAGTAGGCTCTGAATTATTTATGGAATAGCCACAAATTGTGTCTATCCATTTAGCCTATTCAAAAACTGAATTTCAACGCGAGTGTTACTCCTGGGGAGATGAATCCTTCTTGTTCTTTTCAACAAAAAAAAATCAAGTGTAATTGTAGCCTTTTCTGAATAAAAAATAATTTTCCTCTCAAAAGCGCAATACCCAAGATGCAGCTTATTTGAGTTGGTTTGATGCAATAGTTGCAATACATTTACATGGTAGTATTTGGGATAACGAGCTTTAAAAGAAACAGTGAATTGTAAAAACATCAGTCTGTCTTCCAGAAACAAGCTTAGATCATACGATTCACCCTTCCCAAAAACAGGACCTCCACATGTCCCAAAGTGGTTCACAACCTATGAGGTATTTTTGGAGCATAGTCCCTGTGGCGTCGTAGGGACACAGAATAACCAATTTGCACATAGCAAGGTCCCACCTACTGAAATAACTAGGTAACCTGCTGTGGTTGAGGGATAAATGTTGGCGAGACACTGGAAGTATTTGCCTGCTCTTTGAATAATGCATGATACCTGTCATGCCTATGAGATAAGGCAGTTGCATCCTCTAACAGTACAGCACTTCCTCAATACTGCACTGAACTCAGTCCAGATTATGCACTGGCTGAAGTCTCTAGGATGGAATTTGAGGCCATGATATTATGATTCTGGATCCAAGCAGACGGATACCATTTGTGCAACCCCTTTCCCTTCCTCCTACACTCACCTTTTTCTGCAGGTGAAGAAAAGAGAGAAATATTATAATTTATCCAAGTGAGGGATGTCAGTCCTGGGGAATGGAATAGCTAGCCCCATTAGATTCCCTTAATTTTAAATCTGAGATTGATAGATCTCTGTTAACCAAAGGTATTAAGGATATGGGACAAGTTAGGTTACAGATCAGCCATGATCTCACTGAACAGCAGAACAGGCTTGAGCAGATTGATGGCCTACTCTTGTTGCTAAATTTTATGAGTGAAATGTCAATTTACTGAAACCATGTTGCCAATCATATACAGCTATGTTGTACTTGTTAGGAATTGAACCAAGATTGGCCCATATTTCTTTCATATCGGGCCCTTCGAGCTGTCACCCAGTTAAGTCAGTCTGATCAGGATATGAACCCAGGCCCACGAAAGGAAAGACCAAGGTTCCACCCTGGTGAACATCATTTGTGAACGAATAATGAAATTGTAGTCGTGGGATTGTGTCTATTTACTATCCTTCTATTGTGATCACGGATAAAGAAATTCCAAAATTCAGCTTTGACATTAGCGCCCCTCATCTTGTATCCAAGGAATGTTACAATTTCCCACAACGCCCAATCAACTTACTTTGGTAGAACTTACAAACTTCCTCATGTTCTTAAAGTGGTGTGAAAGTTATTTTATTCGAGTGGGCACTTCAATCTCCATACTCAACCACTGAGGATTGGATTTCATTACCATCCCTACTCCTTCTATACTATACACATTTCAAATACCCACGACTACCGTGTGGTTTTTCCTTGAAAACTATCCTCTTTTCTTTGTTTTTCTCCTCCAGCATTTTTTACCCAATTTATCCTCCTTTGGTTCCTCCCTTGTAGCTTTCAGACAAACACATCTGGAACCTGCTCTATTAGTTCTATTATCCCATTTTCTAGCTTGTCCCATATCAAAATCTACTGACACTGTGATTGCTACTACACTGGTGCTCACAACCTCCTGATTATTTATCATCCCAGGTTCACTAATGAATACAAAGTCAAGCATGGCCTCAACATCAATTACCAGAGCCTTATGCTGCGACAAGAAACCATCCTACACAAGATCTATGAACTTGTTATTCCCTTTCTAGTGGTCCATGCACCTTATTCAGGATAATTGGAATCATCTGTAACCAGCACTCACCCTTTCCCAGGGACACACTATAATTTGTTGGAGTAATTCCAGATTTTGTCATGATGTCCTGATTGTATTAATTCTCTCTGTGATTCCTTTCCTTGCTGTGGCAGATTTTCACTCATATCGACTCTGGCTTCACCTAATCAAAAAGTTAAATCTCTTTCAATAGCATTGCTTTCTCTCATTCTATCATCCATTCTTCTTTCTCCTTCCAAATATTTGCCTCCTTAACAATTGATGTACTCTAGAAGGATAAAAACAAAAACTGCGGATGCTGGAAATCCAAAACAAAAACAGAATTACCTGGAAAAACTCAGCAGGTCTGGCAGCATCGGCGGAGAAGAAAAGAGTTGACGTTTTGAGTCCTCATGAGGACTCGAAACGTCAACTCTTTTCTTCTCCGCCGATGCTGACAGACCTGCTGAGTTTTTCCAGGTAATTCTGTTTTTACTCCAGAAGGAGTTCGGTATGACAGGTAGTGCAACAATTTTAAATGATGTGATAAAGTGCTATGCAAATATAAATCTTAACTTTATCGGGCCCTTTTTCTTACAAAAGCGCCTTCCTTCCCTTTTTTTGGGTTTACCTGCAACATTCCCCAGACAAAAGAACAGGTAGGCAAGCTACTCCCAGCAACTGGCTAATCATGTTGTTAAGTGGACTCCAGACATGCCAGGTTGATTCGCCATCAGATTTTCCAGTTATGCATGAAAGACCAGAGTCTTGTTGAACACATGAATGAGATTGGGATCTGCCCTACATAAGAAAGAACATGCATTTACAATTACACCTTTCATGACCTCAGAATGTCCCAAAGTGCTTTACAGCCAATGAAATACGTATAAAGTGCAGTCACTGTTGTAATGTAGGAAATACAGCAGCCATTTTTGCACATCAAGGCCCCACCAACAAAAAGGTGATAATGACCAGATCATCTGTGTTTTCTGGTGTTGGTTGATGGCCAACATTTGGCCAGGACACTAGGAGTGCTCCCCTTTGCTTTTTTAGAAATAATATCATGGGGTATTTTATATCCACCTGAGGGGACAAACCATATCCACTGTAATGCTGTAGCTGCATTTTAAAAAGGGGTTGTGAAATTAATATTTTTCTTTTTTAAACCAAGACCCCATCAATGGAAACCTGACAGAAGAATGTGTGGGTGTGTATAAAGAATAATCGTAGCTCTATCAGCAAGTATAGGACAAAACTGCAGAGAATTATTCACATACAAGATGACAGAAGACAATTATCTCTCTCTCCTGGCCAGTCTCTCAGAGCAATTCTGGCAGACAAACAAACTGACATCTCCCTCAAAGCAGGAGTTAAAGCAAAGGTTGTTCTAATGTGCAAATAAGAAAACAGGCATTTGCTGCAGAATGCTGTAAATAAACACTGGCATGGTGTTTACTGTGTACAGACATCAAATTACTTATGTATACCATTCTGACAGGATGTGGAACATATTATAGCTTACAGTCCTACTCCTGTGCATCAAGCATTTTGTAAAACTATGATCTCTTTGTAGCCAACTGTACATCATATTATGATGTTTAGTTATCTCCCATTTGAAGTCTTGTGCTGAGCTGAGGCAGTATTTGAGGCGGTAATTACTACAGCATTATTTCCAAGGCTTGAACTGTACAGTGCTGTACACAAGGCTTGAAAGTGAGCTCATAGCAAAAGTTGCACTAAGGGATGAAAAACTTTCATTTGCTTCAGGTGATCATTTAAATTTGAAAGCCACACTCAATCATGGTAGACATTCCAGAGACTGAGTTTGCCACAAATATGGCCTGTAACCACCACTCAATTATCACTTACACAATCTTTCTAAACATCTTTAAGATCTGTGCAGGTATTAACGCTGCAATTGGATTTTTACACCAAGCAAGATTAGACCAAAAAGAAATGTACTCTCAGTTCAGAAGGTTGACTGGATTAAGACATGTATTTTGCCTTGGAGTATGAGTTACTCTGTGGAGTGCATCATGAAAAATGAATTTCATCTTGAAGTAACAATTAATTTCACCTATTAGATACAGTGCCAATGAAGCTTAAGTGTTTAATAAAGTAAATCAAATTTACGTGATAATTTTGACAGTTAATGCTTCCCTTATGATACTCTAACTTCTTAAACTTTTTAACATTCCTATCTGCATTGCAAATTATTACACTCACTCCATCATCATTTTCATATAAAGTAATCATGCCCCAATTTGGTCAAATAATGCAAGATTTAACATCATCAGTGGAATACTACTGCATTCCTCACTCATGTAATTTACACATGCTGAATTTCCAATCTCTGCAATGCTGCCATAGACACATACTAAGTTAGAGGCCAGCTCTTCCAGCATGGAGGGAAAACTGGTCATCGCATTACCCAGGTCAGTTTCAGGGTGGTGGTGAGCAACAACTGGCTCACTTGCTGGGTTATGACCTGAGATTGCACATGGCACAGTAAGGGCAAATAACCTAGCTGAAAATATGTTTTGAGTATCTCCAATCTTAATATCATTATTTTAATAAATAGCACATCACATCGAATGAACACCACAGGTACAGGCCATTTGGCCCAGCAGGTCCACTATCTTTTGCTTCACAGGAGCAGCCTCCCACCCCTCTTCATTTAACCCTATTAGCATGCCCTTTCATTCCTTCTCCCCAGTGTGTTTATCTAGCTTTCCCTTAAATGTATCTATGTTATTCACTTGAATTATGCCTGTTGTAGTGAGTTCCACATTCTAGCTACTCTCCGGGTAAAGAGATTTGTCCCAAATTTCCCTTTGGGATTTCTTAGTGACTATCTCATATTAAAGGCTTCCCTAACAAACGGAAGCATCTCCATGCCTACCCTGTCAAAGTCAGATAACCATTATAATTTATTTCATCCAAGCTATTACAGTATATGCATTTTAACTTAACTTGTTCCCCTACTGTACACTCTGCTGGGGAATGGACTGACCTGAAACTATATTGCTGCCCCTTCACAGGTCAAAAACCTGGAACTCCCTTCCAAACAGCACTGTGGGTGTACCTGCGCAACATGTACTGCAGTATTCAAGAAGGTAGCTCACTACCACCTTCTCATGGGCAATAAATGTTGGCCTAGCCAGTGGCACTCACACCCATGAATGAATAAGAGAAATGGACTCAACCTCAATTATGCCTTCACCACCTTTAGATCTAGACTTGACTGTTTCAATGCTCTCCCAGCTAGCCTCTCACCTACCACCATCCGCAAATGTGAGCTTATCCAAAACTCTGCAGTGCATATCCTTGTGCTTGCTGATCTACATGTTTTCTGTTCAGCAACACCTCAATTTTAAAATGATCATCTTAATGTTCGAGTCTCTCCATAGCCTTAGCCCACCCCATGTCTGAACTCCTTCTTTCAGATTGCCACATATCTCCTCTTCTGCACCTCAGATTTCCATAGGCTCATCATTGGGAGTAGTGCCTTGAACTGCTCTAAGCTCTGGAATTCCTTCCCTAGATCTCTTTGCCTCTCTTTTCCCCCACCCTATTAAGTTGCTCCTTAAAACCCACCTCTTTGTGAAAGCTTGTGGTTATTTGACCTAATATCACCAGTTCAGTATCAAACTGATAATGCTTCTGTGCAGCACTTTGGGAAGTTTTTATATTGTAAAGGTGCTATATAAATGCAAGTTGTTATTGCAAATTGAACATCTTGAACTGATTATGTACAGATTCATTTGGTGAATTTTGTGAATTAACATGAAATGGATGGAGGTTTATTGATATGCAGATTATGATGAATTTGCTCTGATGCAACAAATAGTCTGTAATATAAAACACAGCTGTTTCTGAGCCATGGGACTACATCAATATATAAGTCCTAACCCCGCAGGTGAGAGTCAAAGAAGTACCTCTGCATTTGGAGCACCACAATGCTCAAGTGACAGGCGACATCTGTGAAAATAAATCAAAGATGCTTTTTGTGCTCAGATCATTCCAATTTAATAAAGTAAAATTGATACATAAAAATAAGGCGCTTTGATGTGATTTTTCATGTGTCTATTAATGATAGGGAATAACTATTGCATCTGTGTGCCACTTCATCCAAACATAATCCCAAATTGTGTTAGAGAATGACAAATAGCCATAAAAGCAAAATATTGCTAAGTGCTCCTCATTTTGGAATAAATATTCACAAGTCAATCACAAACAACTGCATCACAGGAGCGTTATCAAACAAAAACTGAGTGACATACGATGACATTAGGGTAAATAAGCAAAGCTTGGTCAAAAAGGCGTTTTAAGAAGTGTCTCAAAGGAGGAGAATGAAATAAATAGGCAGAGAAGTTTAGGGAGGACATTCCAGAGCTTAGGGTCTAGGCAGTTGAAGGCACAGCTGTCAATGGTGGAATGATTAAATTTGGGGATGTGTAAGAGGTCAGATTTGGAGAAATGCAGAGATTTCAGAGGGTCATAGGGCTGTATGAAGTTATACCCCTGGAGGGCTTTGAAAACAAGAATGAAAATTTTAAAGTTGATGCTTTAGTGGAGCAGGAGTCAATGTAGGTCAGTGAGCTGAGGGGTGATGCATGATGATATGTCAGCAATTATACTGCAGCAAACAAGGAGAGATGTTGCATAAGAACAGGAGTGGGCCATTCAGCCCTTTGAGCCTGTTCTGCATTGAATGAGATAATGACTGATAAATATCTCAGCTCCATTTACCCACCTTTGATCCATATCCCTTGATATCCTTACCCAAACCAAATCTTCAAATTTTTGATTGTCTGAGCATCCAGAGCCTTTTGGGGTAGCAATTTCCAAATTTCTTTGTGTGAAAAACTCCTCCTTGATTTCACTCCTAAATGGCCCGCCTCTAATTTAAAATTATGCCCCCCGTACCACAGGAAATAATTTCTCCTTATCTACTCGACTGAATCCATTGGTCATTTTAAAATATCACAATTATATCACACCTCAACCTCCTAAACACAAGGAATTATAAACCAAACTTATGCAGCCTGTCTTTGTAATTTAACTCTTCAAGCCCTGGTATCACACTGGTGAATTTGATTGTATTCCTTCCAAGTCAGTGTAGCTATCCTGAGGTTCTGGGTCCAATATTAAATGCAGTACCCCAGATGGGGTCTGACCAAGGTTCTGCATAATTGAAGCATGTTCTCACTTCTAAATTCCAATCCCCTTGAGATAAAAGAACATTATTTTAGCCTTTGTGTATCTGTGCACCAGCTTTTAGTGATTTCTGTGCATGGACATCTAAATCCCATTGCTCCACTACAGCTCCTTAGTCTCTCACCATTAAGAAAATACTCCAATTCACCCTTTGCAAATTCAAAATGGATGACCTTACACCTCTCTACGCTGATCTCCATCTGCCACAGTTTAATCCACTCATTAGCTGATGTCCCTTTGTAACTTCCTTCTCCCATCCACACAATTTACTTCCTCCCAACTTCGTATCCCCGGTAAACAATATACAAACTTTATTCCGTCATTCAGTCAGTAATATATATGAATGGTAAAACAGGCAAGGGGATCCTTGTTGCTTTCACCCTGCCTCCTCCACTGCTGTCATTAGCTCAGGGCCAACTGTAGTGTTTCAAAGGTAGATTAAGTCTATAAATTCATAACAAAAGAGCCAAACATGGGATTTTCCAAGATTGATATGGCTCAGTGCCACATGAATGGTGTAGTCATTTACTGAGCCATGAATGAAGTGAGCTCAACAAATGTCTTTAAAAGTTCAGATGCCTTTGCTCCAAGGAACTCGGGCACCTGAAACTCAGGAAAAGATGATAACTTTTGGTTTGGATCAGAATTTCTATAAACGACCGATTTAAACAAAGTCAATTTGCTAATCTTTCACTGAGGGCAATGGAAATCAGTCATTCAACAATTCAGTGCAAACAGGAACAGCAGAAAACACTTAAATGCATTTGACACAAGTGATTACACTTGTAAATGTGTTGCTGTCTCCTGATGAAATTTGGCACTGGGCTGATATAGTTTGCTGAGCAACAGAGCAAAGCTGGTAGTGAAAGGATATTTGATGCTCAAATCAGTAGTCAACATATAAATACTACTCTTGGGTCATGATTCCAACATACGGGGACAAAAAGATTCTGATTTGGCCCTTTGGAATGCTATATGGATTTGGGATAGACAAGTTGACTGTACAAGTAACTACAAATACATTGCATAGAAATGTTAAAGCACAGTTGCTGAATGAATAGCCCACCCACAAGACTTTTGTACTTTTTGAAACTTATTTGTGCTTTTGGCTGAAATTTAAATCATTTCATTTTCAGTAGCACAATGGTGATCTTTCAGATCAAGTGCAATGTAATCAGGTATAGAGTAAATCCTCCTCTGCTGTGTCCAAACACCATCTCTCAATCTCAACTTCAGAAGGATGGCTCTTACTGCATGAGTGTGGCATTTTCCATTCTCATGCTAAGGCTATGTGAGTTACTACTGGTGCTTGAGCAGTGGCCGTTTTGTGGAAAAGGTCCATACCCACTGGAAATAGGATTCACGTGACACAGCATCCTTACAGCCAATGGAACACAGTGATTTCCCCCGTCAGGGTGTAGAGGGGAACACCACAGCATTACCTACACCTTCTGAGAAAGCATTCTCTCACCCCTAATGTGGTTGGACACAGATACTGTCCATTTATAATTAGAAAGCACAAAAGGTACAGTCAAAAGTAATCAAGGAAGGCCTATAGACTACTTGTGGCCTCCTTGCTGACAGTCCATTGGAAAATGCTGAGGCTCTATGTGGCTCTTGGCATTTCCCCATTATAGCTGATGCTTTTGAGAAGTGTGGGAAAATCAAGAATAGTATGCATGTTGACAAGCACCATGGTAATAACTGCAGACCTGAGGCTGCTATTCGTATACAGCTGGGGAAAAATAAAAGTGTAAAAATGTCTAGTGGATTGAGGTGCAGCTCCATTCTGGTGAACTGATTTGGTAAGAACACTGTTAGGAGATATCACAGGAGGTCCAGTTTCCATAATACTGGAGAAGAACATTCACATGTCCTCACAGTCAATACCAGACCAGTACCAGAAGTGGTCTGGGGCTGGCAATCTCAGTTCATTTACTTGGGTAATAAAATTTGAGTTACAATATAGTACCACAATAGAGGGCCATTACTGTAGAACTACTTCAGAAAATGAATGCGTACTACAAAAATACTATGGGATGGGGCTTTCTGCAAAAATAGCAACGTGTTAACAACGCACTCTGTTCACATGCAATATTGGCCAGGGATTAAGGGACATGGTGTGACTTGATGGTTGATTTAAACTGCTCCACCATTTGCTTCACATAAACGGTGTCTTTTCCTTAGCCTTGTGTATGGGAGAGAGGAAACAACGGACCTATATGGAACACGCCAGAGAGGTAGAGGATAAAACTACAGAGTGAGGCTTGGGGCCTACAGCCTCCTGGGAGAATGAGGAGACAGCGGACCAACAAGGAACACACCAGAGAGGGAGTGGATACCTGGATACCTGAGGCAGCTGCTGAAGAACACCGGGCTTGAAAGAATACAAGCTGTGACATCACAGGAAGTCATAAGGTGATTGGCTGGCGAGTATCAACGCTTTGGGACCGAGTTTAGACAACTGGGAGTTTAGAAAATGTTAAAAAAAATTTTAACTATTAGTAACAAGTGACAAGAGATTAGCTGTTGAGTCTTGTCTTTTATTCTTAAATAAAGTTTATTACTACCAGTAAGGTGTAGTAAGTATTGATAGGGTTTATCAATACTGCTAAGGTTCATAATAGTCTTAAGTTTTATTGGTATTGCTAAAGCTTTATTAATATTGGTAAGGTTTATTACCAATAGTAAAGTTTAATCACAATAACAAGGTTATCAGTTAATAAATATAGAAATGGCAAGGCTGCTCCAATCTTGAGAGTGCTCATCCTGTGCTATGTGGGGACTCCAGGACGCTTCTCAAGTCCTGGATAACCATTTGTGCTTGAAGTGTCGTAACATGCAGCAGCTTGCACCCTGGGTTATGGAACTTGAGCAGCAGCTGACGTCATTGTGGTACATCCATGAGGTTGTGTGTAATGTGGATAGCTAGATATTTATAGATGTGCTCACCCTGCAGCTTAACAGCATACAGGGAGAGGGGAAGGGGATGACCACCAGATAGTCAAAAAGGACAGGCAGGTACAGCAGGAGTTGCCTGGGTGCATCCCATTCTCCAACAAGTATTCAATTCTGAACTCTGATGAGAGTGATTGTTTAGTTAGGGAGTGCAACCAGAGCCACGTCAATGGCACCACAGTTGGCTCAGCTGTACAGAGGGCTACATGGAAGTCTGGAAGATCAATAATGATAGGTGATTCTATAGTTAGGGGAATAGATAAGCATTTCTGTGGCTCCAGACATGAATCCAGGATGCTTGTGGTCTCCCTGGTGCTAGGGTCAAGGATGTCACTAAACGGCTCCAGAGCACCCTGACAGGAGAACGCATCAGTACCAATGACATAGGTAGAAAGAGGGATGTGGTTCTGCAGTCTGAATTTAGGGAGCTATGTACACAATTAGCGAGCAGGACCTCAGAAGTAGTAGGGCCATAACTTTTAAACTCCATGGAAATATAGCTGGGGGGGGGTACCCCAAAGATGTACTGGGGAACCTCACGCCCGTCCCCACCCACCGGACGTTCCCAAGAAAGATTTGCACGGCAATTGCCTGGGAAGTGCAAACTTCTCTTGGGCAATTGCACTGCACTGTGAACCATCTGAAAACATACTTTAAATCGCAAACTTTGGATGGTTCTAGTTGTGTTACATCAACAGCTATCGAGAAAAGGTTAGAAGAATTAAAACCACTTCTAACTTCTGGGTAACTATTGTACAGACCCATTCTGACCCCTCATGGGACCCATCGCACACTCCTGAGCCCTCATCAGACTCCCTGCCTCCCCCTGACTACTGCCCACACAGGGGCTCCCCATGTGATTTTCACCCCCCCACAGAACTCCCACCCTTCCCCTCCCCCCGGGGTCTGACTCCCAACTTTCACTCCCACCCGTCCCCCTGCAAGCGCCCACCTGACCCGCACCGCCCACCCCCAACCCCCAACCGCACCCCACCCCCACCCCCCCCACCCCCCACCCCCCGACCCTGAGGTCTGACCCAACCCTCACCCACCCGATCAAAGTCCCAACCTCCTAAATCTTATCCACTTACTTCATACACTTTTCTCTTTGATCTGTCAAGGACCTCTAAACTTGGCTGGGCCTTTAATGTGCCTGGTTTACGGCAGCTCGTGCCGACTCCGATTGCCACTCTGCCTAAATTTAGGCCCATAATCTCCGGATTACTCCTAGTTCCATGTGCGAGTGAGTACAGAAATAGGAGGATAAGACAGATGAATGTGTGGCTGGAAAGATGGTGCAGGAGGGAGGGCTTTAGATTCTTGGGACAGGGTCTGGGGGAGACGTGACTTGTACAGGCCAGATGGGTTGCACCTGAACAAAGCCAGTTCAGAGTTCCTTGTGGGGTGTTTTGCTAGTGCTGTTGGGGAGGTTTTAAACTAATTCGGCAGGTGTGTGGGAACCATGAGAGAATATTGGAGAGGAGTATGAAGGTGCACAGAATACTGGGAGAGATAGAGAGCACTAGAGTAGGGAATTGTAAATTAATAGGTGGGGCCAGAATAAAAGGTGAAAGTACTAGTCTAAATCAGGATTACTGTGCATATATGTGAATGCAAAGAGTGTGGTAAGTGAGATGTTGAGTTACAAGCACAGATTGCCATGTGCAAATATGATGTTGTGATGGAGACAGAGACCTGGCTCAAAAAACGACAGGGTTGGCTGTTAAATATCCCTGGATACATCGTGTTCAGGAAGGAAAGGGAAGGAAGAAAAAGGGGAAGGTGGTGGTATTGATAAAGCAGAGCATTGCAGTGCTGGAGAAAGAGTAAGTCACAGAGAGATCAAGGACAGAATCTATTTGTTAGAGTTCAGGAACAAAAAATGTGCAAATACTCGGCTCAGTCTTTGGGCCACCAATTAATGGGAAAGATGTAGAGGAACAAATTTGCAAAGAAATTACAGAAAGGTGCAGAAGTTATAGAGTACTTAGAATGGAAGACTTTAATTATCCAAATGTAGACTGGGATAGTGATAGTGTAAAGGGCAGAGAGGGGTATGAGTTCCTAGATTGTGTTCAGGAAAATTTTCTTCAGCAGTATGTTTCCAGGCCAAAGAGGAAGGAGGCACTGATGGATGTGGTTCTTGTGGGCCAAGTAGATCAAGCATCAGTAGTGAACATTTAGGGGACAGTGATTATTATATCATAAGTTTTAGGTTAACTATTGAAAAGGACAAAGAACAGTACAGAGTAAGAAAAATTAACTGGGGAAAACCAACTTCAATGGGGTAAGAGTGGATCTAGGCCGAATTAACTGGACTCGAAGGTTGTCAGGAAAACGGTAGCTGATCAATGGGCTACCTTCAAAGAAGAGATAGCTCAGACACAGTCAAGGATTATTCCCTCAAAAGAGAAAGGTAGGACAAAAATATCCAGAGCTCCCTGGATGACAAAGGAGACAAAAATTAAGATAAAGAAGAAAATGACTGGTATCAGGTAGAAAATACAATTGAAAACCAAGCTGAACATAAGAAGTTCAGAGGAGAGAAGAAGAGGCAGATAAGAGAAGCCAAGAGGAAGTACGAAAAGAGTCTGGCAGTTAGCGTAAAAGGGAATCCCAAAGTCTTTGATAGGCATATAAATAGTAAAAGGGTGGTAAGAGGAGGAGTAGGGCCGATTAGGGACCAAAAAGGGGATTTGCACATGGGGGCAGAGGGCATAGCTGAGTTATTAAATGAATACTTTGCATTTGTCTTTATGAAGGGGGCAGATGCTACCCAGGACATGGTAAAAGATGCAGTAATTCAGATATGAGATAAGTTTAAAATTGAAAACTAGGAGGGATTGGATAGATTATCTGTACTTGAAGTTGATAAAGGCACCAGGACCAGATGAGATGCATCCAAGAGTACTGAGAGAAGGGAGAGTGGAAATTACAGAGGCACTGGCCATAATTTTTCAGTCTTCCTTTGATTCAGGGGTGGTCCTGGAGGACTAGAGAATTGCAAAAATTACACCCTTGTTCAAAAAAGGGTGTAAAGATAAGCTCAACAACTACAGGCAGACAAGTCAGTTTAACTTTGGTGGTGAGGAAACTTCTAGAAACAATAATTCGGGACAAATTCATAGTCATATGGACAAATGTGGGTTAATTAGGGAAAGCCAGCATGGATTTCTTAAGGGAAAATCATGTTTATCTAACTTGAAGAGGTAGCAGAGAGGGTTGATGACTGCAATGCTGTTAATGTGGTGTACATGGGCTTCCAAAAGGTGTTAAATACAGTGCTGCACAACCGACCTGTGAGCAAAGTCATAACTCATTGAATAAAAGGGACAGTGGTAACATGGATATGGAATTGCTTGAGTGACAGGAAGCAGAGAGTAGTGGTTAATAGATATTTTTCAGGCTGGAGGAATGTTTGTAGTGGAGTTTCCCAGGGGTCAATGTTGGGACTGATATATATTACTGATCTAGACCTTGGTGTGCAGGGCACAATTTCAAAGTCTGTGGATGATACAAAACTTGGAAGCATTGTGAACTGTGAGGAGGACAGTGTAGAATTTCAAAAGAATGTAGACAAATTGTTGCAATGGGCAGACAGATGACAGATGAAGTTCAATGTAGAGAAATGTGAAGTGATTCATTTGGTGGGAAGAAAATTGAGTCATCGAGGTCTACAGCACAGAAAAGGGCCCTTCGGACCATCGAGTCTGTGCCGGTCAAACAAGTACCTAACTATTCTAATCCCATTTTCCATTGAGAGATAATATAAAATAAAGGGTACAATTCTAAAGGGGATGCAGAAGTAGAGGGACCTGGGTGTAAGCATGCATAAATCATTGAAGGTGTCAGGACAGGTTGCAAGAGCAGTTAAGAAAGCTTACAGTGTCCTGGGCTTTATTAATAGGGGCATAAAGTACAAGAGCAAGGAGGTTATATTGAATTTGTATAAGCTATTAGTTCAGCCCCAACTAGAGTATTGCATCAAGTTCTGGGTGCCACACTTTAGGAAGGACGTGAAGGCAATAGAGAGAGTGCTGATTCACAAGAATGGCTCCAGGGATGAGGAACTTCAGTTATGGAGATAGACTGGAGCGGTTAGGGCTGTTTTCCTGAGAGAAATGAAGGTTGAGAGGAGATTTGACAGAGGTTCAAAATCATGAGGGGTCTGGGCAGAGTAAATAGGGAGAAATTGTTCCCACTCATGAAAGGCTCAATAATGAGAGGTCACAGATTTAAAGTAATTAGTAAAAGAAGCAAAACTGATATCAGGAGAAACATTTTACACAGTGTGTGCGGTAAGGGTTGGGAATGCAGTTCCTGAGTGTGTGGTGGAGGCAACTTCAATTGAAGTATTCAAAAGGGAATTGGACAATTATTCAAAAAAAAGAATGTGCAGGGTTAGGGGAATGGTACTAGATGAGTTGTTCATTGGAGAGCCAGTTGAGATACAATGGGCCACATGGCCTCCTTCTGCCACAATTCTATAACTCGAGGATAATTGAGAATTGGCTGGATTTGAACATTAATTGCACATTACACAAGTAACAGAAAGTTAAGTATGGTAATTAAAAACATAAGTACCTTTCTAATGACATGGTTTCAATGAAATGCCAATCAATCGCTTTTATCTAGAAATGGAATAATTTAAACTGTTCAATCTTTGTACTCATTTGTTATAAACATTGTTAAAAAGGTCATTTAAGAATTATTTTTTCACTTTTCCTTTGTTTCAATTTCTCTCTTGCAAATAAGTTTTTCTTTCCCTTTTTATTTGTCTTTCTGTGCCTTATTTGACCCTAATATAACCTCTTCTTTGTCGTTCCTGTTTTTTTCTGAATCCTTAAATCTCATTGGTCAAGGAGATACATTGATGATCCCACTGTTCACAAAGGTCCCAGATGCTCCAATGCCCTCAACATTATCAGCTTGCACTTCTAGCAAGTTATATAAATTTACGAGTGAAGAGTGCAGGTAATTCTTTCTAATGGTGTGCGCCACAAGATCTCCCACTCCAACAAGGTCAGGCTGGCTGTGTCTTCCTTCCTACTATGGCAGTAAGGTGGTTTTATGTGACCCAATATTGTATCAGCATGATTAACCCACATTTTGTGGTTGTAATGACTGCAAGAATTTCAGCATTTGCTATCCTTATACTGTAAAACTGACAGCAACTTCTGGTAGCTGTATAGCTGAAGGTAAATGCAGAAATTCAGAAGTTGCTGTCAGTGGTTCGCTGCTTCTCCACAGGGCGCACTGTCTTTGGGAATTCTTCAATGTGACTGGCTGCTGTGCCTATTCATTGCCATCACTACTGTTAACAGCTGGAGATCCTGTAAAACTGAGGTTAGAATGCAATTAACATCGGGCAAGATGAAATCCAAGCCACAGAAATTGTTAGATCTTTGTGGGCAGCTTTCCTTGAGGTCAGCAGCGAATGCCGCCATGATCATTGCTAGCCGCTAAATACGGGCTATTAACATGCACACTTGCAAATGTGAACTGACCTTGTGAAGTGGGAACATAATGCTTAGATTCAGCATTCCAAATTTGTTTATCAGAAAATATTTTCCTTCAGATTTATATGATCAAAGTAAACATACCTGTAAAAAGTATAGCATGGCAATAGCAGTTATTAAAATATAGATAATATTCATAAGGCCCTCAACAATTCACTCCTGAATGTATTACCAACTCATAATACACACCCAGGTACTATTCTGTACATAATGAGCAGAGCATTGCAATGAAGGACCAGGTGTATTAATATCTGCTGAATATTCAATATCTTTTTAAGGAGTCTAAATTGAACGTGTATCACTTTTTAACCTATCTGAACCGTGAAGAAAGTGTGCAAATTCCCTGATAAAAGATCCGGAACTTTTATCCACTTTACATCTGCTCACTTAATGAACAGATGGCAACACTTCCATCTTTTGAACATTTTTTTTGAAAATCACTTAAAATTTCCAAGTCACTGGATCTTCGTTCCACAATTTTTAAGCACACAATGCAATTTTTATATTCCGGTTGGGCGATTCTTTTTGAGGGTATGAAAAAACCTTTTCTCCTTATAAACTTGAGCCAAAATATAATTCAACCCTATCCCAAGCTCTCTGTATAATGCTGGAGAGCTTCTGCTACAAGATGCTTGACAGTGACCCTGGCATTCTTAGTTAACCATAGTAGGGATCACATGGTGTTTGGAAGGGATTTCTCTGTGGCCAATTTCCTCTATCCACGATAACTTAGCTGAGGACAGATAACTAAGTCTATAAAGTGCCAACGGGGACAGCAAAGCACAGTGTGCCTTAACATTGCGACAGGTGCCCTCCTTCTCCCCCAGGAAGTATAGATATGCATACCATTGAAAATACCGGTTGTCAGGGCACACTCAGATTGGGCAGGTTCAAGGCCACTGACTACCCACAAAGCACTTGTTGCAAATAGCACATATTTTAAATACCCCATGAACTCCCTTGATCTGATGATCAGTCTTGCCTGAGGGGATTTCAATACCTCTTCCATGATCACTGTTGAAAAAGAAAAACAGTCTGGGTAGCAAACGATGCTTACCTTGCTCACTGGTGGCAGGATGGAATCAAGCTGGTACTACTGCTACTGTACTACACAACTACTGCTGGTAGGGGAGATATGTTTATAAGGCTGTTGATAGCAGGAATTATTGGGGGTGGACTTCAGAAAAGTGAGACAGAATGTAAAAGTGCTTATATTTTCAAAGTGAGACAAATCAAAGTAGGATACATTTTTGAACTAAGATGAGTGATTTCTAGTTTAAAAATGAGCGACACTTGATTTCTACCATTACATGCCAGTTGGTGGCAGCTTACAGTAGGTTGGTGCACATTCTCTCAGTACTAGATGGGTGAAGAGGACGATATTTGCTTTGTGCAAAAATTCGGACAAAACATTGCTTTTAATTTGAAGAACAACGAGCAGTTCAATGATATCTGAAGTATTCTAGGAAACATGCTAATCTCAGGTGAGTTATGCAAATGAAACTGCTTATTTTTTTGAGTAATTTCCTCTTTCCTGTTGTGTCATCATTGGCTATAGTCCAAGTGCAAATAATTTTTAAAAAATAAACTGGAATGAAAAAAACAAATGCTAATTAAATTCAACCAGTGTCCTCATTAATTTGTTGAATTTTAAAAAGGTCGAGATTTCCTCTTGAAACTTGCAGCACCATTTTCCACTCATGTTTTGGCAGGACCTTAAAACTGCAAAACCTCTTAGCTTTCTCAAGGTGCCTATATGTTTAACAATTGCAGTCAATGGGAAGCACACAGTCCTCTCACCATCAGCACTGAAGAAGTATTAACTGCTTGCCTCACCCTATTCAAGTGGCAGTTAAGAACCACTGCATTGTCCTAACATCTGCTGCTGAATTTGCTGGTTTTCTGCCCAGTGCCCAATGTACAATGGCACAAGGAAGAGACAAAAACTGGAGAGAGCTGCCTGGAGGCAGTTGTTGCCCAGTCCTCCTAAAACTAGTATTGCAATGGAAAAGAATATTGTCTTTTTTATTTCCTTCTTCATCATCAGGCTATTAAGACTCAAACTTGATGCCATTTAATTCTAATTTCTCTATTTACTTCCCTGATCTCTCAAATTCCTTTCCATCTTAGCCTTCTCAATAAAATAAAAAATCCATAGCAAACAACTGGCTGTCAAGTCAACACATCCTGTGGCCAAAGATCCATGGAAGGCACAATCTCAACCTTGTTCTATTTAGACTCGATACATTTTCCATCTTGGCTGCTCAAAGCCTAAATGATAAATTAAATTTGGGGTTTATATTCTGCAACGACAATGATTAATGTACCATGGAAAGATTCAGTGCTTCCAAGTGCTTGAAATGCACTTCTGCTACACCACTGCAATTTATCTCTGAGCTTGAATAATAATTATCTATTGTGCATAATCAAATTGAGATCTTGCGCTGAAGTGCTTATAAAGTACATTAACCCCAGAAATTATAGCAATGTTATAAACAAAGGGAGAAATAATGCTTAAATCATGTAAACCTTTTTTCTAAAGGTTAACTGCCTCAGCTTGCTCAGCGTCTAAGTGGGCAAAGCCGCAGCCCAGTGTTATACTGCAGAGGGCATCACAGTTCACCCCAAAGCTGTCTCCACATGTGTGCCTGACAATGGTAAATGGATAATAATCAGCAGCAGGCAGCTGGGTGGTTTTTCTTTTGCCACTGGAGACACTTCCCCAGCCTCAGGATGAAACCTGGGATCCTCCAAATCAAGGTTGCACTGAAGGATTTATGCACCCCAAATTTTAATTTCATAAAATTCCAAGCAATCTCTGGCTGATATTATCTGACAGGTTCCAACAACATTTAAGTCACAGCTGTGCTTCTTTGTAAAATATGCATTTCATAAGCAGTAGTCAGCAAATACCACATCCCTAAATACACTGGTTGTACTGCATACATTTTCAGTGCAGGTGCTTTAGCCCATAGCCCTCAATTCATGAGATCCTGTTTCAAATTAGGCATTCAAGGCAAACAGCCAAAGTGAACTGTACAGACACCACCAAGACTCCAAAGCAATTTAATAGAAGACAAGGCATATCCGGAAACAGTGGTTAAGTGCTGCCAAGTTTGGTTTTTATAAGTTTGTAGTACGAACAGAAGGCGAACCATAAAAGTAGTTCTACTATTCTGAGATCCTGGAAAGAATGGGTTTGAGCAGATGATGATGTAGCTCACCTTAATTTCAAGAGAAGAGGTTGTTGGGGGGGTGTAGAGTGTATTAGTCGTGAGGTATATTTGGAGCCAGAGGGAACAAGAGCAAAGTTCACAGATAGAACTTTTATTTTCAAAAGAACAAACACCAGGGTTATCAAACAAATTGGACACTGATGACTATATTATAGTTAGAGGAAATGTTACTAACTCCAGGTTTAAAAGCATCAGTTTTATATGAAGGAGATGGAAATAAAAGCTGGAAATAAAAGATACACTGATCACCTCAGCACAGATGATGGAACAAATAGAAAGAAAGGAGTTGACAACAAAACTTCCTACTCAATCTCTCCTCGATGAACAGTGTTAAAGTGGTACAGTCAAGGTGTGATAAAGACCAGAAAATATGACCTGGGGCTCGATTTTCCTTCTGGGAGTGGGAAACAGGAGTCTTATTTCCAGATCCCACCTGCCCCAGGGGTCAACAGTCACTCTTTGGGAACAGGTTCCCTGTCCAAATAAGGGCAGCAGGCAAATCAGGGGTCTTCCAGCACAAGGGTAGCCTTTGGCTGCAACTTAACTCAGGCAGTCAGGGTAGCCCTAGATCTGCCTGGAAAGGTGGAGCCCCTGGTCTGTGCTGAATTAGCAGAGGTGTGACCAATAACTTCAGCAAAACAGGGTCAATTAGCTATGATTCCCGGTCCTGTTTGCTGTCTATTAATCTCCTGCTGCAAAATGCTCTTGTGTAAACATGGGGTGAAGATAAGATCATCTTTGGCTGTCATGTCTCCAAAGGTAAGAATTCTGTTACCAACAACACCCTGGACAGAATTTTATGGGTGGTGGGATCTCCCAGCCTGCCACCTGTGAATGGGGAATGCATCCTCATTGAAGCCAGCAGCCCTGCAGCCATTTAACGCTTCAAGGACTGCTAATTGGCTGGAGGTGGGATTTCCACCCTCCAAATCTGATTGGCAGGCAGCTCTATAGACCCAGCAGTGGCAGCAGCAGCACTATCCAGGTCTAGAACTACAAGCAGTCCCCAGGTTCTAAGTCCTGGAATCCAGAAACAGTTATGTGCAAGTGGTCTCATGGCGGTGAGGAGGTGTGAGCTAAGGCCTGGGGAGATGGGAGTGGGGGTCTTGATGAAGAGACCATGGGGGTGGGGAGCACCTGGTGGTGGGGTCCCTTGAGGGAGACACCTCTTCCCCACTTCCCGCCTGAGACTTAAGTAGGGTGACATGCCAGGCTTTGTCCCTCACTGTGCCCGAACTCCTTCAGTTCAAATTGGAAGCAGCCCTCAAGTGGCCAATAATTAGCTACTTAGGGGCCTCAACTGGAGCTTTGCCTCCCTTCGTAAAATTGCTGACAGGTTGGGGTGGGCGGGGGGGGGGGGGGGGGGGGGGGGGGGGGGCGCGGGCGGTGGAGGAGGGGGCAGGAAGGCCACCAAGGGAATTTTCCATACTCCAAGACATGTCCACCAGTCTTGACAGTAGTGGCGCCAAGATTGATCTATGCATAAACTGCAAGAATACCATGACAATTATGACTGGGTGGCAACAAGGTCCTCCCATCACCATTGTGCAACAAAATATCGAGGGCGTCGACTACTTCCCCCCAACCTATGGAGCAACCTTTTCAGGGGGGGTGATATAGAGATTAACGTCCACACAAGAATAGGCAAAGCAACATCGGTCACCCAGTAGGTTTTACATGGTCTGAACATCCAAGGCCATGAAGCTGTACATGTCCAAGATAATGCAGTCACAATCTATGCCAGTGAGACATGGAAGAGAACAGCAGGTGCTTATGTAAATTGGATGTCTTTCAGCAGAGTGCCTATGTAAGATACTGGGCATCACATGGAGATATAGCAACACTAATGAAGAAGTGCTATAGTGGACTGGTCAGAGGTGCCTGCGGGACATTGTGATGGAGAGATGACTGAGACTGGCAGGGCACACATTTCGTCTCCTGGACATACGCCTCACCTGAGCGGCAGAAAAATGTTTAGATGACAACAGGGCTGGCCAGAGAAGAGCTGGCAAAGTACATTTAAGTAAGACCTTCAAGAGTGAGACACCACCTGGACTGCAGTGAGACATTATGTTGGAGCAGGACCGGTGGCAGAGTATGGCTGCTCATAGTTCCTTTGGTCCCATGCAGGACGAAGTCTAAGTGAGCCCCACCTGCAAAACCCCCTGGCAGGGGGACTTAAAACTCTACTCCTTGCGTTTATGTAATGTTTTTAATGTAGTAAAACATGCCAGGAGCTGACAAAATTTTCTGCTGAACTGCGTAATGAGATATTAGGAGTGATCAAAAGCTTGGAAAAAGAGGCAGGTTTTATGCAGTATCTTAAAGGATAGAGAGGCACAAAGATTTAGGGAGAGAATTCCAGATCTTGGGACCTCAGCAGAAGGCAAGGCCATCAATGGTGGATGAAAAAAATTATGTTCACTTATTGGGCTTAAAGATAACAAATGACCAGTTGGGCAGTGAGCTTTCCAGTACCCTCAGAACCATACCCCATAAGTCAATATCTTTAGGAGAAAGACAAAAATGACATAAAATGGTAACTTTTAACTCACTGCAAGGCAGCTGGTGCATGTTTGAAAATAAATGAGTCCTGTAGTTGATCATCACACCCGAAACTCCCTCACTCAAAACAATGCCCAATAATTAGGGATTTCCATCGTACTATGTTCAATGAATAACAATCTGACCTGCGCATTAAACAGTTCACTTTTCTCTCCATTTAATCCAATGTATTATGGATGTACTCACTTCCCCAGTGACATGTGAACTGCCCTGAACACAGAATGGATTCAGGTTTGAATGTGAAAGTGAACTATCTGTCTTGCACATGCACTGTGCTGACAGACTACAAATTCGTGCATAATGTTTATGTTTTTAAGTTTTACTTTTTCTTGTGTTCAACAAGGTGAGGGATGTCAGTGCTGGGTATGGCCATTTTGGATGGGGGTGTCGGGGGGAGGGGGTCCAAGAGCAGCAAACATTCAGGTTGCTTGGCAGTAAGAAATAAAGCTCCCTCTTCTCCAGTACATTTTCAACACCATTTTGAAGGGCTATTTTTAATTCCAACTTGTGACAAATTGTAAGCTCTTTGCTATGGACACATGCCCAATAGGAACTTATTTGAGACCGTCCCAAACCCATCCTTTCAGCATTTTTTTTATTCATTCACGAGATATGGGCTTTGCTGGCTGGGCCAGCATTTACTGCCCATCCCTAGTTGTCCTTGAGAAGGTGGTGGTGTGCTGCCTTCTTGAACCGCTGCCGTCCATGTGGTGTAGTATGTCATAAATGATCAGCTGTCCTTTTTTACAACAGGCAGCTTGATGTTCATTCTTGATCATGCACAACTTAGAATTAACAGAAAGCAAAGCATGATTTTCTTTAAAAAATTTTAAAAATAAAGTTCAGGATTGAGATCATCAGGTTTTAAGTTACAGCCCAAAAGGAACATGAGAGAAGCAGATTTGTTGCTGACATACAACAGGTTGTGGATGGGGAAGGTAAATGTAGTGTGATTAGGAAGTGCTGTTAGGAAGGGAGTCCCAGGATTTTGACCCAGCGACAATGAAAGAATGGCGAAATACTCCTAAGTCGGGATGATGAATGACTTCGTCACAGGGTCATAGAGTTATACAGCACAGAAACAGGCTCTTCGGCCAATCGTGTCCATGCCAGACACCAAGCAACAATCTATTCTAATCCCATTTTCCAGCACTTGCCTCGTAGCCCTGTATGCTATGGCATTTCAAGTGTTCATCTAAATACTTCTTAAATGTTGTGAGGGTTCCTGCCTCCACCACCCACTCTGGAAGTGTGTTCCAGATTCCAACCACCCTTTGGTTGAAAAATGTTTTCTTCAAACTCCCTCTAAACCTCCTGTCCTTTACCTTAAATCTATGCTCCCTAGTTAGTGACACCTCCGCTAAGGAGAAAAGTTTCTTCCTATCTATGCCCCTCATAATTTTGTATACCCCTATCAGGTTCCCCCTCAGCCTTCTCTGCTCTAAGGAAAACAACCCTAGCCTATCCAGTCACTCTTCATAGCTGAAACTCTCCCACCCAGGCAAAATCCTGGTGAATCTCCTTTGCACCCTCTCTGGTACAATCACATCCTTCCTATAGTATGGCAACCAGAACTGCGCACAGTAGTCAAGCTGTGGCCTAACTAGCATTTTATACAACTCCAACATAACCTCCCTACTTTTATATTCTATGCCTCGGCTAATAAAGACAAGTATCCCATATGCCTTCTTAACCACCTTATCTACCAGTCCTGCTGCCTTCAGGGATCTCTGGACATGCATACCAAGGTCCCTCTGATCCTCTGTACTTCCTAGGGTCCTACCATTCATTGTGTATTCCTTTGCCATGTTAGTCCTCCCAAAATGCATCACCCCACACTTCTCAGGATTAAATTCCATTTGCACTGCTCTGTCCATTTTACCAGCCCATCTATATCGTCCTGTAATCTAAGACTTTACTCCTCACTATTTACGACACCGCCAATTTTCGTGTCATCTGCAAACTTACTGATCATACCTCTTATATTCACATCTAAATCATTAAACAGCTAGGGTCCCAGCACCGATCCTTGCAATATACCACTCTCTTCCAATCGCAGCAACAACCTTCGACCATCACCCTCTGCCTCCCGCCACTAAGCCAATTTTGGATCCAATTTGCCAAATTGCCCTGGATCCCATGGGCTCTTACCTTCTTGACCATTCTCCCTTGTGGGATCCTGTCAAAAGCCTTACTGAAGTCCATGTGGACTACATCAACTGCACTACCCTCGTCTATACAACTAGGCACCTTCTCAAAAAATTCAATCAAATTTGTTAGACATGATCTCCCCCTGATAAAGCCATGCTGACTATCCCTGATTAATCCCTGCCTCTCCATGTGGAGGTTAATCCTGTCCCTCAGAATTTTTCGAATAGTTTCCCTACCACTGATGTTAGACTCACTGGCCTGTAATTACCTGGTTTATCCCTACCACCTTCCTTGAATAATGGTACCACATTCGCTGCCCTCCAGTCCTCTGGCATATCTCCTGTGGCCAGAGAAAATTTGAAAATTAGTGTCAAAACCCCTGCAATCTCCTCCCTTGCCTCATATGGCAGCCTGGGATACATCTCATCTGGGCCTGGGGATTTATCCACTTTTAAGTCTGCTAAAACCGCTAATACCTCCTCCCTTTCAATGCTAATTTGTTCAAGCATATCACAGTCCCCCTCCCTGATTTCTATATCTACATCGTCCTTCTTCATAGTGAACACAGATGAAAAGTAATCATTTAAAACCTCACCTACGTCCTCTAGCTCCACACACAGATTGTCATTTTGGTCCCTTGTGGGCCCTACTCTTTCTCTGGTTATCTTCTTGCCCTTAAAATATTTATAAAATGCCTTGGGATTTTCCTTTATCTTGCCCGCCAGTGTTTTTTCATGCTCCCTTTTCGTTCCCCTAATTATTATTTTTTTTTTTAAGTACCCCTCTACACATTCTATACTCCTCTAGGGCTTCCACTGTTTTCAGCCCTCTGCACCTGCCATAAGCCTCCTTTTTTTTTTCCTTATCCAATCCTTGATATCCAGAGTTCCCTGGACTTGTTGGTCCTACCCTTCCCCTTTGCGGCAACATATTGGCCCTGAACTCTCTCTATTTCCTTTTTGAATGACTCCCACTGGTCTGATTTGGACTTTCCTCCAAGTCCACTTTGGCCAGATCTTGTCCTGTCATATTGAAATCAGCCTTCCACCAATTAAGGACCTTTATTTCCGGTCCATCTTTGTCTTTTTCCTTGTCCTTGTCCTTAAATCTTACAGAGTCATGATCACTATCCCCAAAATGTTCCCTCACTGACACTTGTACCACTTGCCCCACTTCATTCCCTAAGGGTAGGCCCTGTACCGTCCCTTCTCTTGTGGGGCTTTCAATGTGCTGGCTCAAAAATCTCTCCTGGATGCATTTTAAGAATTCCCCCCCTCCCTAAACCTTTAACACTAAGACTATCTCAGCTAATATTGGGGAAGCTGAAATTCCCTACTCTTATTACTCTACTATTTTTACACTTCAGGAGATTTGCCTACATATTCGCTCCTTTATCTCTTCCTGACTGTTTGGATGCCTATAGTACACTCCCAGCAAAGTGATTGCCCCTTTTTGTTTTTCAGTTCTACCCAAATGGCCTCATTTGAGGAACCTTCGAAGATACCATCCCTCTTTACTGCAGTAATTGACTCCTTGGTCAAGCAATAATGCAATGCCACCTCCACTTTTACACTCCTCCTCTCTTACACCTGTAGATTCCATACCCTGGAATATTGAGCTGCCAGTCCTGCCCTTCCCCCAAACATGTCTCTGTGATAGCAACAATATCATATTCCCATGTGTTAATCAACACCCTCAATTCATCTGCCTTACTTGTAAGATACCTTGCGTTAAAATAGATGCAATCTAGCCTTGCATTATTCCCTTGTGCCTTAACAGGTCTATATTTGCTCTGCCTTCCAAACTAACTTACTTTCTCTTCTATATTTGGCTGTGCATCGCCCCCCACTGAACCTTCACTCTGTATTCCATCCCTCTGCCAAATTAGTTAAACCCCCCGCAACAGCACTAGCAAACCTCCCCACAAGGATATTGGTCCCGTTCCAGTTCAGGTACAACCTGTCTGACTTGTACAGCTCCCACCTTCGCCAGAAACAGATCCAGTGATCCAGGAAATGAAAGCCCTCCCTCCTGCGCCATCTCTTTAGCCACGCATTCATCCTCTCTATCCTCCTATTTCTATACTCACCAGCGCGTGGCACAGGGAGTAATCCAGAGATTACAACCTTTGAGGTCCTGCTTTTTAATCTGCTACCTAGCTCCCTAAATTCTTGTTGCAGGACTTCGTCCTTCTTCTACCCATGTCGTTGGTGCCAATGTGAACCACGACCTCTGGCTGTTCACCCTCCCCTTTCAGAATGGACTGCAGCCGTTCTGCGACATCCTTGACCCTGGCACCAGGGAGGCAACACACAATCATAGAGTCACATCTACACCGCAGAAACACCTGTCTGCACCCCTCAACTATTGAATCTCCTACCACTGTTGCTCTTGCACTCTCACTCCTCCCCTGTTTTGCAACTGAGCCACCCACAGTGCCGTGAACTTGGCATTGGCTGCACTCTTCAGAGCAACCTTCACCCTCGCCATTTTCCAACACAGAAAAAAGTTTGATGAGTGAGATGCACTCTGGAGCTTTCCTGATTACCTGCCTGCCTCCCTTCTTCTGACTGGCGATCATCCATTCCCTCTCTGGCTGCACGTCTTTATGCTGCAGAGTGACCACATCTAAAAACGTGCTATCCATGTAACCCTCTGCCTCGCAGGTGCACCACTGTATCTACAGTTGACGCTCAAGCTCTGAAACCTGTTGCTGGTCAAGCTGGTGGCAATTCCTGCACATGTGGTCATCCAGACTGCAAGGAGCATCTAAGAAATCCCAAATGCTGCAGGCCGTACAACACATGGGACTGAGCTCCCTTGCCATACTTTTTGTTTGTTTTTAATTAAGACTATTTCCTTAAATTTAAGCCAAGTAAAAAACTTTTTAGTTTATCTTAAAAAAAAACAAATGCTGAGACTATTATCTTCTGTAATGTTGCTTTAAAGTGGTAAAAAAAAACTTATCCACTACCTACCAATCAGCTCTCTCCTTTGTCCTGACGTCACTCCTTTCGAATTCCAGCATTGCCGAGTGTCTGGGTGAGAACCTGCTTCCTCACAGGTAAACTCCTGCTCTTTATATAGCTGCTCTGCTCCCTCACAGGTAAACTCCCGCTCTTTATACAGCTGCTCCGCTCTCGTTCTTTTTTGTTGTTTTAGCGTTATTAGTTATTTAATTTCCCCATATTCTTAAAGTACTAATTTAATAATAATGAACAACTGATAGTTACTCAGCTGCTAATTTAAATCTAAAACAAGGCTAAAAGCTGAAATACTCACCAGTCAATCACCTGCCTGCTCTCCTGAGATGTCACTCTTTGTTTTTCCAGTATTGGTTTGATTCGCCATTTGGAGCCTCTGTCTCTCTCCTCTGTTCTTTATTCATTCTCTCTCCACGCTGTTTTCACCCAAGGCTCCAGCTGTTGATAGCTCCTCTCAGTGCTGCTGACTGCCTGTCCCAGGGTCCTCCTCTCGCACTCTCCTCCACTTGGAAGGGAACTTCCAAGTGGTGGTGTTCCCATCTACCTGCTGCCCTTGTCCTTCTAGGTGGTAGTGGTCATGGGTTTGGAGCCTTGGTGAATTCCTGCAGTGCATCTTGCAGATGGTACACACTGCTGCTACTATACGTTGGTGATGGAGGGAGTGAATGTTTGTGGATGTGGTGCCAATAAGTGGGCTGCTTTGTCCTGGATGGCTTCAAACTTCAAGTGTTGTGGCAGCTGCACTCATCCAGACAAGTGGGGAGTATTCCATCACACTCCTGACTTATGCCTTGTAGATGATGGACAGGCTTTGGGGAGTCAGAGGTGAGTTACTTGTCGCACGATTTCTGGCCTCTGACTGGCTCTTGCAGCCACAATATTTATATGGCTTGTCCAGTTCAGTTTCTGGTCAATGGTAACACCCCAGGATGTTGATAGTGGGGGATTCAGCGCTGGTAATGCTATTGAACATCAAGAGGCGATGGTTAGGTTCTCTCTTGTTGGAGATGGTCATTGCCTGGCACTTGTGTGGTGTGAATGTTGCTTGCCACTTGTCAGCTCAAGCCTGGATATTGTCCAGGTCTTGCTGCATTTTGACATGGACTGCTTCAGCATCTGAAGAGTCACGAAAGCTGCTGAACATTTTGCAATCATCAGCAAACATCCCCACTTCTGACCTCATAATAGAAGGAAAATCATTGATAAAGCAGCTGAATATGGTTGGGCTGAGGACACTACCCTCAGGAACTCCTGTAGTGATGTCCTGGAGATGAGGTGACTGATCTCCAACAACCACAATAATCTTTCTTTGTGCTAGGTATGGCTCCAACCAATGGAGAATTTCCCCCAATTCCCATTGACTCCAGTTTTACTGGGGCTCCTTGATGCCACACTTGGTCAAATGCAGCCTTGATGTCAAGGTCAGTCACTCTCACCTCAGGCGTTCAGCTCTTTTGTCCATGTTTGAACCAAGACTGTAATGAGATCAGGAGCTGAGTGGCCCTGGCAGAACCCACTGGGCATCAGTGAGCAGGTTATTGCTAAGCAAGTGCTGCTTGATAGCACTGTTGATGACCCCTTCCATCACTTTACTGATGATCGAGAGTAGATCGATGGGGCAGTAATTGGCTGGGTTGGATTTGTCCTGCTTTTTGTGTAGGACATATTTTCCAAATAGCTGGGTAGATGCCAGTCTTGTAACTGTACTGGAACAGCTTGGCTAGGGGCTTGGCAAGTTCTGGAGCACAAGTCTTCAGTAATATTGCTGGAATATTGTCAGGGCCCATAGCCTTTGCACTATCCAGTGCCTTTAGCCATTTCTTGATAACACGTGGAGTGAATCAAATTGGTTGAAGTCTAGTATCTGTGATGCTGGGGACTTCCAGAGGTGGCCGAGATGGATCATTCAGTCAGCACTTCTGGCTGAAGATTGTAGCGAATGCTGCAGCTTTATCTTTTGCACTGATGTCCTGGGCTCCCCCATCGTTGAGGATGGGGATATTTGTGGAGCCTCCTCCTCCAATGAGTTGTTTAATTGTCCACCACCATTCACAACTGGACGTGGTAGGACTGCAGAGCCGAGATCTGATCCATTGGTTGTCGGATCGTTTGGCTCTGTCTATTCCTTGCTGCTTCTGCTGTTTGGCATGCAAGTAGTGCTGTGTTACAGCTTCACCAGGTTGCTGCCTCATTTTTAGGTATGCCTGGTGCTGCCCTTGGCATGCCCTCCTGCATTCTTCATTGAACTAGGGTTGATCCCCTGGCTGGATGGTAACGGTAGAGTGGGGGATATGCCAGGCCATGAGGTTACAGATTGTGTTTGAGTACAATTCTGCTGTTTCTGATGGCCCATAGTGCCTCATGGATGTCCAGTCTTGAGTTGCTAGTTCTGTTCGAAACCCATTCCATTTAGCATGGTGGTAGTGCCACACAACACGGTGGAGGGTATCCTCAATGTGAAGTTGGGGCTTCATCTCCAGAATGACTGTGCGGTGGTCATTCCCACTGATACTGCCATGGACAGATGCATCTGTGGCAGGCAGGTTAGTGAGGATGAGGTCAAGAATGCTTTTCACTCTTGCTGGTTCCATCACCACCTGCTGCAGACCCAGTCTACCAGCTATGCCCTTTAGGACTTGGCCAGCTCGGTCAGTAGCAGTGCTACCTAATCACTCTTGGTGATGGACATCGAAGTCCCCCACCCAGAGTACATTCTGCACCCTTGCCACCCTCAGTGTTTCCTCCAAATGGTGTTCAACATTGAGGGGTACTGATTCATCAGCTGAGGCAGGGCAGTAAGTGGTAATCAGCAGGTTTCCTTACCCATGTTTGACCTAATGCCATCAGACTTCATAGGGTCCGGGATCGATGTTGAAGACTCCCAGCACAACTCCCTTCCGACGGTACACCACTGTTCCACCACCTCGGCTGGGTCTGTCCTGCCAGTGGGGCAGGACGTACCCAGGGATGGTGATGGTGATCTCTGGGACATGATCTATAAGGTATGATTCCGTGAGAATGACCGTGTCAGGCTGTTGCTTGATTAGTCTGTGAGACAGCTCTCCCAATTTTGGCACTGGCACCCAGATGTCAATAAGAAGGGCTTTGCAGGGTCAACAGGGCTGAGTTTGTCGTTGTCGTTTCCAGTGCCTAGGTCAATGCCGGGTGGTCCTTCTGTTTCATTTCTCTTTTGAGACTTTGTAGCAGTTCGATACAGCTGAGTGTCTCGCTAGGCCATTTCAGAGGATATTTAAGAGCCAACGACATTGTTGTGGGTCTGGAGTCACACGTGGGCCAGGCCAGATAAGGACAACAGCTTTCCTTCCCTAAATGACATTAGTGAACCAGTTGTCAGTTAAAAAGAGATCATCATCCCAGTAGTCCAAGCTTGATTTAAATTTAGGTCTGAGAAGTGGAAGATGGTGAGCATCCTGCTATCAAACAGAGGACATTGCACAAAATGATTAAAAGAAAGCACCCATAGGGTTAACAGTTTAAACATCTCCCCTGAAGTCAGTGACTGTGAAACCTTTATGTAATTTTAATGAAATTACAAAATGTTTTTGTTTCAGGCTGTAAGTTCGTCCCAAATGGCAATTACTTTCTCAGGCGGTTTGGATCCGTTAATAATTTGACTGACTGGTTAATGTTCGAAATACTGTTGCCTCTGGCTAATTTTTGTTTGTTCCCAGCCTCACACTCACAGTCTGTTGCTAGTAGCAACATTTTCATAGGCTGCCAACTTTGAAATAGATTGTAAATTAGCTGTCCGTCAAAGTGCTCTCTACTAAAGTAAAGGCATGTCATTGGAGAGCATGAGAAAACAGCTTTACTGATCAAGATTCAGCCACTCTCCAGGTGCCGTATGCTAATGGCATTTGGATTTTTTTTTCTGCTCTACTTTAATCCCTTTTTGGCAGCTGGTTATATATTTTATTTGGAGTGAACATATTCAATGACGGCAATGGGACTGCAGCGAAGGAGAAAGATGAGGTCAGATCCTCCTCTGGACACCAATGACATCAAGTACGTTCCTGGAATCTTGCACCAGGTACAATCAGCATCTCCACTTTGACATTATTTACATTATGGACAATGACAACTTGGAAAAAATGCTCTGGTCTTTCCAGACTATTGCACACAACTGTCATGTCACAACACATCCACTCTCCACGCCACCCAAAAGATATTTCTTGGAGATAAAACCCAGGCCAATTTATGGGGGAAAAAAATAACTCAGGAAATTCCTTCCCAACAGATGTAACTAATTCAAGGGATCACTCTAGGCCTGAATTCCTTGCAGAATCTACCTTTTGTAGGAGCTGATCTCCATCTCAGCTAGAAACTTGTTCAGCTCTTGAATCTGCAATATAACGCAGCTGTCTGAGGTTGGACTTTGTCACAGTGGAGCAGATTCAGAAGCAAGTGACAATGTTGGAGCATTCATAATTACCGATTGTTGCAAACCTGACTATACACTCCTAGCTGTAGATCTCCCTTGATGTTTACAGTTTAAAAGGTTGTGACCAGAACAAAACATGGTTGAAATGACAGAAGGGAAAGGGGAGGGGTCAGTGGTGGATAACAAAAACAATGTGCCTCATGACATGGTACTCTGTGCTGCCACAGCAATGTCGTGTTCGGTTTCTGTTAAATCATGAAAACGATGCATTGAATAGTGGGCTTATACAGTCGGCTGTGTATACTGAATAATGTGCAGTGTATTTGTTGAACTGCTAAGAGAACCATATTTCAGAACAAAGAGTAATGTGATGCCAGAAACATCTATATTTCACTGTTGAAATTACCCTTTTATTTGTATCCTTCTGCCCCATGCATCCATCAAGCAAATGTAACAAAACTTTAAAAAATTTATGCTTAGAAAAATACTCAGTATATAATAATGGGGAAAATATTTTGCTTCAAGTTTGTGTTATTGTGTTCTGATGACATCATTGGAATCCCTTGCTGAGATAACCTCACCGCCACAACATGGCTGCACTCTCCCCACACCACCGAGACTCAGCAACCACCCCTCTCCAAAATTCATCACTGCCCCACCCCGATACTTGGCACACAATTTTGCACAATCCCCCCACTGCAGGAGATTCATTGCCAACCCCCCACCAGAGACTCGCCATCCCACTCCCCACCGAGTTTTGTCACAACTCCCCAGCCAATTTCTCCAGGCGCTGTTCAGCGCCCTAACCCTTAGTGCTCAGAGAGGGTTCATTTGAGGTCAGGGCATGGTTGGAGAAAATGATTCTTGAAAGCAGGGAGTGATTCAGCAAGGCAGTGGGAACCAGGCAGGAAGTGCCAGAAGATAGGAGCTGAGTCGATGAAGGAGAAAGTATCAATAGTTACAAAGCTGATTATAAGGCGTAACCCATTGTTTAATGGAGTAACAGACACAGGCACGGACTTAGGCTGAAGAAATGATGGAATCTTTGGAGTTTTACTTGGAGATATTTTTTCGCTGGTTCAGAACCTTGGGTCACTCTCTTGGGTAGCTCCTCGCTCCCTTCGATGTGCCTTTATCTGCCCAATTTCTAGATATTTATAGCAAGCTCAAGAATCAAACAGAAAAACCCTCATCACTGCATTGCAGCTTACTGGTTATATCCATTGCAAGATTCCATTCAGGAAAGCTTAAAGAATATGAGCCATAGGCTATAACATGTCAAACAAATTTAGTAAACAGTAAGTGGATAGATGAACAGTAGCAATAACACAATGCAGATTTACAATAATTACACAAGGCGCCTCCTCAGTAAATGGTTGCATCCACTGCACTAACTTCAAAAGATCCTGGCATAAGGTACTTAATGGTAAGCCCTAGTAGGCAGCTTTTTGCTGGGTAACTTTCTAGTCAATTTCTCTCTCACCAATGGCATTAGACGAACGACTTAGCTAGAACAAGATAGACTCAGAAATACTTAGCCAAAATTTGACTAGGAGAAAAGAAATTTAAATATGCTTGTCTAAACTAGCCACCATAAGGAGGCAACTGGGTTTGAAAAGAATTGGGATGATGTAATTGTGCTTTTTTCATACTCAACACAAGTGACGCAGGTTGTGATGGTTACTTGTAGCTGGAACAAGAGGGACCAGCCAGTAAAGCATGGAAGAGGTAAAGTCTCAAGGTTATGAAAGCAGGAACTGTGGTTTTGGCTGCAATGGAATAAAGTTAGGGTGGGGATGGACAATGTTGTGGAGGTGGAAGAAAGCAGTCTTAGCAACAGAACAGATGTGTGAAAAGAAACTGAGCTCAGAGTCAAGAAGTATGTGAGGGTAAGTACCACCTCAGCCAGAGATGCAACTAGGCAGGCTTTGGAATCAAGGTCAGACTAACGTAGCTGCTGCTCCATGTTGCTGGGAGTTCAACAGGATGTCTTAAGTATTGATGAAGGAAGTTTCATTTGTCCAAGGCTTGATGTCTAACGAGACAAATGGAAAGCACTGCGACAAATGGAAAGCACTGAAACGACCTTTGATGGAGAAGGCGAAAGGGGAAGGGATCCTGCCGGACATCATCAGTGTATATTTGGAAGCTGTTACATTGCTGAACAATAACTTGTGTGTTACATTGCTGAACAATAACTTGTAACAGAGGTAAAAGAGGGGATCAAGGATGGATCCCTATGGTACACTGGAGGTGATTGTGGGAAAGAGGAGAGTATTAGCGATACCAAGTGAACGAAGCGGCAGAAGTATTAGAGGTGCATGGATTTGTCAACAATGACAAAGGTGGTGAAAAGGCTAAGGATGATGATGAGTAGAAAACTACCATCATCAGTCTCAATGGTGTAACTTGTGGTTTTCATAAGTGTGGTCTCAGTTCTGTGGTTGGGGCATAGGTCAGATTTGAAGGTTTCCTGAAAAGACTGGTGAGAGAGACTGAAGCCATTTTCAAATGTATTGTACTTCTTTGGAAATAATGGGAAGATTGCATTCCAGGACTTTGGAAAGAAAGAGATGACCTTCAGTTGGAGAAACTAGAAGGTTTGAGGTTGAGATTCTTAAGGAATTAGTGTTGATGCTGGCATACATGGGTCCAAGAAGACGAAGTTGGATGGTTAGGACCTTCTATGTGAGGGGATTGAGGAGGCAGATGGTCAGCTTCATTAATGAGAGAATCATGTTGAGGGGCAGAGAGGGAGCAAACCGTAGAGAACAGAATAGATGAGGACACAATTTTGGACATGAGAAAGCCCATGAGTTCCTCATAAATTCTATCTGAGGCAAAGAAGACAGTCTGAGAAAGGGCTTGTGGTGGAATAGAGGTGGTTAGAGTTATTTCTGTTCTCCATGATGATCTTCAGGCTAACTGGTCTACTTGGATTGCTTTGGCCTTTAATCTCCCATAAAAACTTTCAGCCAATAGAAGTTTGTTTGAGTAAGGAAGATTAATAAGAATAACTAGCAAAATTGCAAAAAGGATGGAAAATGTTGGTTTTGCTTTTGGGACCTGGATGGTAATCCAAGATTGTTAATGTCAGCTATGGCTCAGTTGGTAGCACTCCTACCTCTAAGTCAGAAGGTTGGTTCAAGTCCCATTCCAGGTCTTGACAAAAATTGAGAATGACATTCCAGTGCAGTACTGAGGAAGGCTGAACTATCAAAGGTGCTCTTTTTGGATGAGGTGTAATAGAGGTTTCATCTGCCCTCTCAGGTGGACGTAAAAGATCCGTGGCACTATTTCAAAGGAGGGAAGGTAAGTTATCCTTGTTGTCCTGGCCAATATTTATAGCTTAATCAGTATCCCAAAAAGCATGTTGTCTATTCATTATCACATTGCTGTTTATAGAGCTTACTGTGCTTCCTACTTCACAACAGCTACTACACCTCAAAAGTTCTTAAGTTCAACAATTTTAGATCATAACCTCTGCCTCCATTTTGTTTCTTTTTTTTTTGCTGGCTTGATGTTTTCTAGTTTCTTTCTTTATTTCTTAATACATATTTGGATGGCTGCTATCTAGCTATTCACACATAATCCAGACACATCTTTCGTTTCTTTAGCCATTGCCACTCCCTTTGGCTTTTGTACCATGAAAAGTTTTGTCACCTAATCTCTCCTCCCATCCTACCAAAGACCTTCCATTTTGTTTTTCCTCTACCCTTTCACATGTTCAATACCTACAAATTTCTGTCTTTCCTCAGTTCTGATGAAGGGTCATCTACCTGAAGTGTTAAGTCTGTTTCACTCCACATATTTGGTCTGATCTGCTTAGTGTTTCCAGCATTTTCTGTTTTTATTTCAGATTTCTCGTATCTGCAGTATTTTATTTTTGCTTCAAAAGTGCTTCATTGACTGTAAAGCATGATGGTCGTGAAAGATGCTATAAAATGCAAGCCTGTCTTTCTTTCAGCAAGGACTTATTCTAAGGATTTAAATGAATTGAATCTAGTCGTCCTCATAAACTAAGTGTAATTTGACACTAATACTGAAATTCACTCAAAGGAACCCAAGCTTGTCCTGCTGCTGCAGGAGTGCAGCTTTTCTGTAGTTTGGTACAGAAGGAGGTGAAAGAGAGCTCTGAACTCTGTGCTGTCCATGCTGTGGCTAATTACAGAATGCTCAATACTGAATTTGGAAATGATAATAGAAGATAATTTATGCTAGCAGTGCTTGTGATCCCTTAGCCTCAGTATTCATTGTCCAAGTCGGATCATGCATGCTGGAATTGGTGGTTTCAAAGCTTGTATTTTTTGAGGCAGACCCAAACCGGATCATGCATGCTGGAATTGGTGGTTTCAAAGCTTGTATTTTTTGAGGCAGACCCAAATTGAAAATGAAATAAAATAAATGAAAGTGAAACGGAGAAAGGAAAACTGAAAAAGTAAACCCTGACTTTTCCAGTTTCCAGAGAAACTAAAACTGAAACTGAGATTGGAAATCAAAACTTGTGGGGAAATTGAAACTGGCTGAAACCAGATAAAAGGACACAGAGCCATCTGGGCTCAGATAATGATCCCAGTGGTGCAGAACAGGCAGGCTGAAGAATATTGAGACTGGATCCAGGAACTGGGACTGGGCAAATACATAGTTACTGCAGCTGTTTCTGTTTCTTGAATATAATGTTAGTACATCTGCACCATCAAGACTGTTGTAAGCAGAGTTGAGGAAGTTCTGCAGACATGTGTCATTTTGATGAAGACAGTGCCCGGTGTGAAACTCAGGTTGGTTGTGTACTGCTTGTTGGCTGGGTATCAAGCTAAATCCTGGAAGAACAGGAGCTGGAATTCTTTGAGAGAAAGTCAGATTTTTGGAGGACTTGGCTCAGAGATTGATGACATATATGTTGAATGGACTGCCAAGTAAATTTGTAAGATCTGGTTTGGTTGTATCTGCCATTTTATGCGTAATTCTTTTTATAATCAACCACAGTTTGCCTGTTAATTCATGTTTAATTTATGTTGATTTTGGGTTTGATAGTTACAGTAAAAGTTTTAAAAAGTGAAAGCTTGCCCATTGGTGAACTTTCTGTTGGCATTGTGGGGATTTTCTTCTTTTGAAAAGTTATCAGTCTCTAAAGGGATTGTAACACATGACATTGAATCACAGCATCAGTGTTTAAATCAGGCAAAGAAAATTTAGCCTCCTGACATAGCACTACGTAAATCACAGTGTTTCAATGTAATCTCTCAATGTTCAATCTATCTACACCTCCAAGCTCTGCCAGGATGGTCTCTCTCTTTCTTCCTTAAATGAAGGCTCAACAAAGTCCTATCCACCATCACCTTGCTGAACTTGTTCTCATATTGAGCAACTGTTACTTTAACACCACTCACTTGCTCCAAATAAATGGTGCTGCTATGAGAACCTGTATGGGTCCCAGCTATCCCTACGTTTTTGTACAGTATGTGGAACATTCTTTGTTCCAGTCCTAATCATGTCCACTGTATTTCATGCACTTCTGTTTTCACCTCTCCCCCCTTGTCCAATATCACTACAATTCACCTGCCTTCCCAGTGAAATGATGATTTGCTTGTACTTTCAATTTAGTATACTGTACTCACTGCTCATTATGCGGTCTCTTCTACGGGAAGGATAAGTGCAGATTGGGTGATCACTTTGCAGAGCAACTCCATTCAGTTCACAAGTGTGACCTCGGGCTTCTAGCTGTTTGTCACTTTAATTCATCACTCCACTCTGCCTTTGGCCTCCTAGACACTGTTCCAATGGAGCTCAATATAAGTTTGAGGAACAGCACCTCATCTTTTCATTCGGCACTTTACAGCCTTCTGTACTCAGCACTGGGTTCAATAATTTCAGATTATAACCTCTGCTCCCATTTTATTTTGTTTGTTTTTGGATTGCATCTGTTGGTAATGATTTTGCCATTGCCCATTTACTCTCCAGAGACATCTTTTGTCTCTTTATTGATGTCTCAGGTTGATGACCTGAAAGGTTAACTCTGTTTCTCTCTCCACAGATGCTGCCAGATCTGCTAAGTGTTTCCAGCATTTTCTGTTTTTATTCAAGTGTACATGTCTCAGGTTTGAGCCCATGAACAATGAGAAGAGGGGAGGTAAAAGGACAGGTGTAGTGTCTCCTGTGCTTGCATGAAAAGGTAGCCGAGGATAGGGAAAGAGTACAAGGAATGATAATGGAGTAGATAAGCATATCGCAGAGGAAATCGTTCCTTCAAAATGCTGAAATGGAAGGGAAGAGGAGGGAAGATGTATTTGGTGGTGCCATCACACTGGGGCTGACAGATTTGAATGTGGAAGCTTATGGGGTAGAAGGCTAGAACAAGGAGAACTCTAGTGATATTGGACGAGGGGGGAGGGATGAAAACAGAAGTGCATGAAATACAGTGGACATGATTAGGGCTGGAACAAAATGTTCCACATATTGTACAAAAACTTAGGGATAGCTGGGACCCATACAGGTTCTCATAGCAGCACTCTCTCACACTGAATATCTTCCATACAGAAATAGCCCCAATGGTCTTCCGGTTTGATAAGCAAGGCATCAGAGTGGGCCGAAAATTAGAAAATTCTCCCAGATTGATGTAGATACCATTCAAACAAATTTCTGTTCTGAATGCCCATGCCCCCTCATTATATCCCCACCGAAGAGTTTATTCTTTTAAGTGTGACAAATCCGTGACCTCCACCACCTAGAAGCTCAAGGACAGCAGACACATTAGAAGGTTCACTCAGCTGACACCTGGTATGGTGGTGGTGGTGGACAGGGGGTTTTGGGGAGGGGAGGGGGGGGTGCGGTTAACTTACGGGGAAAGGTTGGACAGTCGGGATCCATTGGAGTTTAGAAGATTGACACGTGATCTTATTGAAACATGTAAGATTGAGGGGAGTTGACAGGACGGATGTTGAAAGGATGTTTCCCCATGTGGGAGAGACTGGACCTAAGGGACACAGTTTAAGAATAAGGGGTCTCCCACTTAAGACACTTCTTTCTCTCAGGGAATTGTGAAGCTTTGGACCGCTCTTCCCTGGAGAGTGGTGGATGCAGCGTAAATGAATATTCTTAAGCCAGAAGAGATAGATTCTTTTCTAACAAAGAAGTCAAAGGTTATTGGGGATAGGCAGAATCTGTAGTTGAGAGCACAATCAGATCAGCCATGATCTTACTGAGTGGCGGAGCAGGCTCGAAGGGTCAAATGGCCTACTCCTGCTCCCAAATCCTCATTTCATATATTAACATCTCCAAATTACATACCATCTTGACTTGGAGCTATTGCTATTCCTTCACTGTTGCTGGGTCAAACTCCAGGAACTGCTGCTCTAACAGCATTGTGACTGCACCTACAGAAGGACTACAGTGGTTCAAGAAGGCAGCTCACCACCACCTTCGCAAGGGCAACTAGGGATGGCCAATAACATCTAAACAGAATAGTTTAACGCTTCATTTTTCACCAGCCACTGAAATTTAGCCAAAGTAAAATAATAAATTGAAGAAAAAGCATGTTTCTAACACTCCATCTCTGAGTATCTGGTTTCTGGACAATCCTTTGATCTTACCTTGCCCCTCAAAGTGTGATGGTGCTGGTTACCTGTTCTTTTTCCTTCAACCATCACATCACTACTTTTCCCATACAATCCATTCTAATCCTAAGAATATGGTGTGATACAAAATTATCATTAATAATGCTTTCATAATGTGCCTGTAATTTAAATCAAAGAGAAAGTGACTGAATAATTAAGACTATATCTGAGTTATCAGCAACAACACTAAAGGCAAATTACATTAAGTATTGAGTATGTGTAAGCAGAAGGTTTAACACTTAGTATTTTTAAATAGAACTTTTATACCGATTATACATCTTGCTTCAAAACTGCTCCAGGATTTTGGAGCCTTTCATGCTCTCAGGGCATTTCATAACACTTCAGAGTCAATGAATTGGATTGCAAAGACTGCAACAATTTGAACAACTAATTCATCTCTCTTTGTGGTATTGGTTGAAGGGTTAATATTGGCCAGAATGTCTCATCTGAAAGACAGCGCTGCAGACAATGCCATACACCCCAAGTAGTGCACTGAAACGTCAGACTAGATTACATGCTCAAGCCTGGTGTGAAGTTTGAATCCTAAAATATTACTAAGTATTTACAGCACAGAAGCAAGTAATTCAACCCTAAAGGCCCATGCCTATGTTAATGTGCCACACAAGTTGCCTCCCACCCCTTTTTATTTCACCACATCAACATATCCTCCTTTACCTTTCTCCTTTTTGTGTTTATCGAGTTTAATTCCCCTTAAATGCATTTAGGCTATTTGCCTCAACTACGCCCTGTGGTAGCAAGTCCCACATTCTAATGGCACTCTGAGTAAAGAAGTTTCTCCTAAATTATTTATTGAGTTTATTGGTGACAATCTAATATTCACAACCCCTAGTTTAGACTCCCACACATGTGGAAAATCTTCCGAGCCAAACTAACACCTATTAATAACCTAACAAAATGTTCTGTAGTGCTGTTGATCTATATAATTTTATTGTAAAGCTTCCATTTATGCCTGAATTTCCAGGGTCAGTCTGGCTGGCAGTTCCCTAACTGTATGTGCAAACTATGAGACACTAAATTTTGTCTTACATGGCAGCCTACTACAATAGAAACTAGAGCTGAGAGAAGCTCATTGAGCAAAGAAAATGTCAGGATTTAGTCCCTGACTCAGGCTGATTGGAGTGGAGAATGCTGCATGCACATGTTTGTGCAAAAAACATTGGCTTCCATATCAAATTGTGGGATCAATAGTTGCAGTGGAGCATACCCTGAACTTTTTCGAAAAAATTGATTGTCCTGTTGGAATGTGCAATGCATGTGGACACCAAGGGATATAATTGACCAGGCTCGATTGCGAATCTCGCAGCTGCCTCCCCTCTCCCCAGACCAGAAGTCAATAGTTCACTGATGCTCATTTTCCAACCGCATTGTGAAGATTGGAACTTTTGCCAAGGTACTTAAGTGTGGTTGATAACATCACAATCCTACACAGTATTAGATGCTGCCTTTGGCAGAAGGAAGGAAAGGTGGAGGAGAAAAGTTGGTACGATGGAGACACTTAGCTCGTTTTGTCATTATTCATGCTTGTACGCACATACATCCTGACACACACAAAAACCACAAAAGCAAACAATTGTACAGCTTGCTGATACTATTAAGCAATCGCAGAAGTGGACGAATGAAAACCTTCGACCTTAAAAACAGCAATCATAAAGGAATAAATTAATTATGAATGACAGAGCACTTCAAAACATGGTCAAAGATCATGCAATTGTTTTTAATAATAGAACCCAGAGGCTAATCAGAATGTCACTTAAAAAATTTGATTTCATTCAGTTTAAATATGTCTTAAATTATTAAGATGACAAGCCGGTGCTCATCATTAGGTAGACAGATAGCTAGCTGGAAGGTGACACTGAATACATTTCCTATAGTTTAAATTAAATTTCACTCCAACTATGTTGAAAAAATGTTTTTACAAGGTAGTGCAAGGCAAGAATCTGTGCACTTACAGCAACAAACAAACTTTAGCATTGCATTTGGTTCCACTGTGACAGGTATTAAAAGGAAACATTTGACATTTTCCTTCTATGTTTTAAAACTGAGGTTTTGTGCAGAAGTGGGTCGCATCCCTGTCTGAGTTAGAAGCTCCAGGTTCCAGTCCCACCCCAGAACTTGATGGTCAAGAAAGATGTATTCATAATATGGCCAAACAGGTTGAGTATCAACTCGAAATCCTTTCAACACACGTAACTGTAGGTGGTAAGAGGGGAGAGACTTCTAGTCAGCCATGTGATGGAAAGCAAGTTGGAACCTCTACCATCACTATCCATAGCTCCAAACTACAACAAGCATGCAAAATCCACAGCAATTCGAACTTCCTGAGTGATCTGTAACACACCACCACCATCTATGTTTTCTGATAAGGTGCTGGTATAACAGATTGTTTACTAAGTAAACAAACCATCTCAGAGGCTACACCACTGTGTGCTGTGTTATGCTGAAGCAACGTCCTGAATATGCTGGTTTACATTTCACTCAGAAGCTTTGTTAGTGAAGTCGTACTTCCCGAAGGGAGCAGTGGGCTACCCATGACCTCCTTGCAACTGTTCCATATTTACCTGCTTTCTCATGTTTCTCAACAAAATCGAGCTCATGGGCCTGGATTTTCTGATCTGGTGGAGACCCTGCCCAATGGCACAGGTACAATGGCCTCCTTCGGTGTTGTACCACTGTATATTTCATTGTAAAAGCGGTGGGCAGGGCTTTACATCCACTGGTTTCACCCTAACCCAGATGGTCCTTCTGGGATCAGGTTACCGGTAATTGGGGCAGACTTCAGGGGGCATTTATGCTTCTGCTAGATGGCTGCTTTGGCAGATGGTGAGGGTGAGGTTTCAGGGGAGGAAAAGTCACATCAACATTTGTCAAAGCACACTATAGCCAGCTGTGCCATTCAGAGAGAACAAAAGTTGATTTTCTTCTTTAATTTGCTGGTTTTCTGTGATGGACTGCATTTGGCTTCATTGCTGGAAGTGCTATCCTTCAGGTGAGATAGTGAACAGAGCTCAGTCATGCCTATCGAAATGGTTCAGGTGGGGGTTAAGGATGGCACTCTGAAAAACAGCAGGGAATTATTCTAGCATCATAGGCAATATTCTTCTTCTTTGGCAGCCCCTTGAGATCAAGGATAACTTGCTTCCACTCCAGTTCGATGGACCTATCAGCCATCTCAGAACCCAATGCGCTGAGGGCTCTGCCACATGCACCGCAGGTAATGCTTGAAGAGTTGGGTACAGATTGTTTGGAGGGTTTGCGCGCTCCCTCCGTTGCTTCGACTGTCTCTGCAAGTTTTCCGATCTGTTCGATGCCTTCCTGAATTATCCTTCTCCATTTTGGTTGGTCATAGGCCAGATACTCCAATGAGTTGGTGAAGCTGTTTGACCTCCTCAGGGATGTCATCAAAGCATCTCTGAAGCGTTTCTCCTGGCAGTCTCCTGCCATGGCCGAGTTCTGAGCAGAGCAGTTGCTTCAGGAGTCTGGTGTCAGGCATATGAATGACATATCCTTCAATATTGTTCCCATGAACACAACTAAAAAAATTGATTAAAAACAAAAACAGAATTACCTGGAAAAACTCAGCAGGTCTGGCAGCATCGGCGGAGAAGAAAAGAGTTGACGTTTCGAGTCCTCATGACCCTTCGACATTGATTAACTGACTTTGCATCTATGGGATATTGAACAATTGTAGTAATTGTTTATATAAATGATCACTGATCGTAAAGTAAATTCATGGTGCAAAACACTATGAAATGTTCTAACATGGGAAGGAGTTGCTGTCTAAATATATGATTATTTGATTAAAAAAAAGGCTCAGTAGACCTCAAGAGAAAAGGACACAATCCTTATTTCTACAGTTTCCACACATGAGCACGAACTTTTTACAGCTTCTTGACATTCACTTGCTCGGCATTAGCATGAACCACCTGTCAGAAGCACCAAGCAAGTGATGGAATATACTGTTGAAAAAATATAGCCTCGGTGAGAGATTGGTGAATCCAACAGGCACGCCTGAGCATGTTGAGGGGGTGGGTGGGATGCACCAATAGGCAAAGAGAACCTAAGGAAAGTAATGGTGTTCAGTAGAAAAATATTCCACAAGGGCAGAAAATTGTCTCAACTTCAAAAAGTGTTTTTTTTCCATCATTTTATGAAAATTATGAGGGTTCTTACAGGAATTGCATTCTGTGTGAAGGCAGTAAAGCCTGTGTTTGTAGGGTTAAAGTGTTTAATTTGTAATTATGTCATCTTCTATAAAGCAGTACTGTACCAGTTTTATGTTTTAATTCTTAAATTACAATACTTAACAAGTGAACCTAATTATACTTCATAACAGAAATGATACATTTCCTGATCTTAACATTCCTAAAAGCCCAGTGACAGGATTATTGTCTAAACTGAACTCTACAAACAGCTACACTTCATTTTTCTGGGACAATAGGATTGTTCATCAGCAGCCTTTCTTCCTTCCATACTGTAGGTTTCTAAATTCTCACATACAAACAGAGATGTCACGTGTGCAGAGTTGACAGCTGCCGAGGAATAGTTAAATTGTCAATAGAAGCAGTGACATTTGACTCTGACACATGAGTATTTGATGGGGTGATTTAATTATGGATACAATTTGACTTTTCAGAAATCAAAATGCCATCTTATTGTTTTTTTTTAATGAAACTGCCTCCCCAACAGCATTATGGGTGCTCCTACACCACAGAATCACAGAACTGTTATGATGCAGAAGAGGCCAGTCGGCCCGTCGTGTCTGCACCGGCTCTCCAAATGAGCACTATCACTTGGTGCCATTCTCCTGCCTTTTCCCTGTAACCCTGCACATTGTTTCTATTTAAATAATCATCTAATGCCCTCTTGAATGCCTCAAATGAACCTGCCTCCACCACACATCCAGGCAGTGTATTCCAGGCCCGAACCACTCGCTGTGTGAAAAAAATTTTTTTCACATCACATTTGCGTCTTTTGCAAATCACTTGAAATCTGTGCGCTCTCGTTCTCAATCCTTTTACGAGCGGGAACATTTTCTCCCTATCTACCCTATCCAGTCCCCTCAAGATTTTAAACATCTTTATCAAATCTCCTCTTAGCTTTCTCCTCTCCAAGGAGGACAGTCCCAACCTCTCCAATCTATCTTCGTAACTCAAGTTTCTCATCCCTGGAACCATTCTTGTAAACCTCTTCTGCACTCTCTCCAATGTGTTCACATCCTTCCTATAGTGTGGCACCCAGAACTGTACATAATACTCCAGCTGACGTCTAACTATTGTCTTAGACATGCGCGTCATAACCTCCCGGCTTTTGAACACTATGCCCCTGTTAATAAAACACAGGATACTGTATACTTTATGAACTGCTCTCTCCACCTGTCCTGCCACCTTCAATGATCTATGCACATATACACCCAGGTCCCTCTGCACACCCTTAAGAATTGTACCCCTCACTTCATATTGCTCTCCATGTTCTTCCTACCAAAATGCATCACCTGACACTTCTCCACACTGAACTTCATCTGCCACCTATATGCCCACTCTGCCAACTTGTCTATGTCCTTTTGAAGTACTATACTGTCTTCTCACAGTTTACAATGTTTCCAAGTTTCGTATCATCTGCAAACTTTGAAATTGTCCCCTGCACACCAAGATCTAGATCATTAATATAAATCAGGAAACAGAAGGGTCCCAATACCGACCCCTGGGGAACTCCACTACATAACTTCCTCCAGCCCAAAAAATATCCATTACTGTTACCCTCAGTTTCCTACTCCTCAGCCAATTTTGTATCCACGTTGCTACTGTCCCTTTTATTCCAGGAGAAATAACTTTTCTCACAAGTCTGTTGTGTATCGAATACCTTTTGAAAGCCCATGTACACCACATCAACAGCAATACCATCATCTACCCTCTCTGTTACCTCTTCAAAAAAATCCAAGTTAGTTAAACTAGAAATCCATGCTGGCTCCTCTTAATCAACCCCCCTTTTTCCATGTGGCTACTAATTCTATCCCGAATAATTGTCTCTAGAAGCTTCCCCACCACTGAAGTTAAACTGACTAGTCTATAATTGCTGGGCTTATCCTCACAATCTTTTTTGAACAAGGGTGTTATTTTTGCAATTCTCCAGTCCTCTGACACCTTCCGAGTCTAGGGAAGACTGAAAGATTATGGCTAGTGCCCCTGCAACTTCCAGACTTACTTCCTTCAAAATCCCTGGATACATCACATCTGGCTCCGATGTCTTGGTCAACTTTAAGTACTGGCAGTTTATCCAACACTTGCTCTTTATCCATTTTAAACCCTTCTAGTGACAGAATTTCTTCCTCTGTCACCGTGACCTTGGTAGCATCTGCTTCCTTGGTAAAGGCAGATGCAAAGTATACATTTAACACTTCAGCCATGCCCCCAGCCTCAATGTGTAAATCCCCTTTTTGGTTCCTAATCGGCCCTACTCCTCCTTTGTGTTGGCTGCCAGTCTTTTCTCATAATCCTTCTTTGCTCCTTTTATTTACTTTATCGCCTCCACTCTGAACCTTCTGTATTCCGCTTGGTTCTCGACTGTGTTTTCAACTTGACACCTGAGATAAGCACACTTTTTTTTCTTTATCTTAATTTTTCTCTCTTTTTTTCATCCACGGAGCTCTGGATTTGTTTGCCCTACCTTTCCCTTTTGAGGGTATATACCTAGACTGTGCCCGAACCATTTTTTCTTTGAAAGTAGGCCATTGTTCAGCTACAGTTTTTCCCGCCAGCCTTTGGCTCCAACCTATCCAGCCCAGCTCTGTTCTTGCCCCATTGAAGTTGGCTCTCCCCCAGTTAATTATTTTTACTCTGGATTGCACATTGTCCTTTTCTACTGTCTTCCTAAATCTTACTAAACAATGATCACTGTCTCCTAAATGTTCCCCTATTGACACTTGATCTATTTGGCCCACCTCACTTCCAAGAACCAGGTCCAACAATGCATCCTTTCTTGTTGGACTGGACACATACTGTTGTAGAAAATTCTCCTGAACACACTCTAGGAACTCTTGCCCCTCTCTGGCCTTTACATTACCACTGTCCCAGTCTACATTCAGGGAATTAAAGTCCCAATTATGACCATTCTATAATGTGTGCATCTCTTTGTAATTTCCCTTCAGATTTGCTCCTCTACATCCTACCCACTAGTTGGCGGTCTATAAACTACTCCAAGTAATGTAATTGCACCCTTTATGTTCCATAGCTCTAGCCTAATTGATTCTGTCCTTGAACCCTCAGGGACATCATCTTTCTCCAGCACTGCAATGCTCTCTTTAACCAATACTGCCACCCCTCTTCTTCCTTTCCTACCTTTTCTGAACATCTTGTACCCAGGAATACTTAACTGCAGTTCAAGAACGCAGCTCACCACCACCTTGTTAAGGGCAATTAGGGATGAGCAATAAATGCTGGCCTAGCCAGCAACACTCACATCCCGTAAATGAATAAGGCAAAAAGACAGTGAGATGGCATTTTGATTTCTCAAAAGTCAAATGTTAAACTTGGGCTCAGCTAAATGAGTGGGAAGATAGCAAACAGGGCAACAGGATGCTTAACTTCACTGACAGGACAGATATTCACATTTTGAGCCAGTGCTAGACTGTGCTGCAAGGACCAAGAATGTCCCCATTCTGTGCAGAGGGAGCTGATCCCAGCCAGGGTATTATTAACAATACAATGATTGGCCATAATGCAGCTGGAAGGAGATAGTAAAATGAGCTATGATTCCTGCTCCTCGTTTACTATCCAATGACTCATGCTGGAAAATTCACACCTGGACAAAGTCATGCTTAGACAAGATGCTTCCCCATGACCAATAGTCAGCTATTGTGGATCACATATTAAGAAAGGCACATTATAGAGGTCTGATGAATTGTACCACAGGATGAACCATCCTATTCAGCAGACGAGGGGAAAAAAATACAAACAAGATGGTTTTTAATTTGGCCAAAGAATGATGCTGAAATCACTGCGCAGGCTGGTTTGAGACTATCAGCTGGAGGGAGTTCTCAAGCTGTTGGAGTTGCTTCCTGAGATATCTTCCTGGGCAACAGCAGTGGGGAGACTCAGCTGTGCAGTTCTGTGTTGTGTGATGACCTGGAGGATCCATGCTTATAATCGAAAAGCAACCTCTCTGATGAATGTTACAACTGTCAACATATTTTCTCCTGATTTTGCAACCCCACTCATGCCCCCTCAGTGCACCCAAATTGTCTCTTCCCTTTGATTTAGAATGCTGCAGGAATCAAGAGAGATTGCTGATTCGTTATCTGCAAAGCTGACCATACTGCAGCTTAAGCTGAAGGCTGTGGGCTGCTTTGTTGTCACTGAGACACAGCGGGAACAAGCACAGTTTGAGATGAACATCTGGCAGCAGTAAAAGCAACTTCTAGTATAATTCAAAACCAAAAGGAACATTAGGGTTATGATAAATTTGCTTTCAAATGAGAAAAAGAAATTGGAACAGAAAAAGAGTGTTCTCTGAGGAAATATTGCACATTTGCAAGCCAAATATTTTAAGGAAAGATCAATTAATGAGGGCCTGTACAATGATGAATTCACCCAAATACCCAATTCCAACCATTAACACAACATTTTGTACTTAGACTATGCCTTTAATGTAGAATGACATCCCAACACTTCACAGGAGTGTTATCAAAAGAATTTTGATACCAAGCCACAGGCGATATTCGAATAGATGACCAAAAGCTTGGGTCAAAGAGGTAGGTTTTCATAACTGTCCTGAAGGAAGAGAGGTAGAGACACGCTGAGGGAGGGCCTTGGCAGCTGAAGCTTTGACTGTCAATGGCAGAGCAATTAAAATCAAGGGAAAGTGAAATCATGTTTGTCAAGCCTATTGCATTTTTTTTGAGGACTTAACTAGTAGAATAGATAAGGGAGAACCAGTAGATGTGGTGTATTTGCATTCTCAGAAAGCTTTTGATAAAGTCCCACATAAGAGGTTAGTGTGTAAAATTAAAGCAGATGGGATTGGGGGTAATATATTGGCATGGATTGAGAATTGGTCAGCAGACAGGAAACAGAGAGCAGAAATAAATGGGTCTTTTTTGGCAGGCGGTGACTAGTGGGGTACCGCAGGAATCACTGCTTGGACCCCATCTATTCACAATATGTATCAATGTTTTGGATGAGGGAACCAAATGTAATATTTCTAAGTTTGCACAAAACTTGGTGGGAATGTGAGCGATGAGGGGGGTGTTAAGAGGCTTCAAGGCAATTTAGACAAGTTGAGTGAGTGGGACAAGGCAGGTGAAGTAATAACGTGGGTAAGAGTGAAGTCAGCCACTTCAGTAGGAAAACCAGAATGGCAGAGTCCCATTTAAATGGTGTTAGATTGGGAAATGTTGATGTACAAAGGGACCTGGGTCTCCTTCTACAACAATCACTGAAAGCAAGCATGCAGGTGAAGCAAGCAGTTAAGAAGGCAAATGGTATATTGGCCTACATTGCAAGAGGACTTGAGTACAGGAACAAGGATGTCTTACTGCAGCTGTAGAGGGCCTTGGTGAGACCATACCTGGACTATTGTGTGCAGTTTTGGTCTCCTTAGCAAAGAAGGGATATACTTGCCATAGAGGGAGAGCAACAAAGGTTGACCAGACTGATTCCTGGGATGACAGGATTGTTGTATGAGGAGAGATTAGGCCTATTCGGCCTGTATTTACTGGAATTTAGAAGAATGAGAGGGGATCTCACTGAAACATATAAAATTTTGACAGGGATGGACAGAATGGATACAGGGACAATGTTTCCTCTGGCTGAGGTGGGGGGGCAGCAGTTCAAAACAAAGGGCCACAGTCTCAGGATACGGGGTAGGCCATTTAGGACTGAGATGAGGAGAAACTTCTTCTTTCAAACAGTGGTGAACTTATGGAATTCTCTACCACAGAAGGCTGTGGAGGCCAAGTCACTGTATATTTAAGAAGAAAAAAGATAGATTTCTGAACTGGCATCAAGCAGTATGGGGAGAGTGTGTGAGTATGGTATTGAGATAGAGGATCAGCCATGATCATATTGAATGTTCGAAGGACTGAATGACCTACTCCTGCTCCTATTTTCTATGCTTCTATGTTTGAGAGGCCAGAATTGGAGGATTGCAAATATCTTGGTAGGTTTTGGGCTGGAGGAGATTACAAAAACAGAGAGCAGTAAGACCATGCAGGGATTTGTAAAGTGAATGAGAATTTTTAAATTGAGGTGTTGCTTAACTGGGAGCCCATGTAGATTGGTGAAGTCAGGGCTGATAAGTGAGTTGGATTTGTTGCAAATTAGAACACAGCAGCAGAGTTCTAGTTGACAGAGAGTAGTACATGGGAGGCCAGCCAGTAGTGCATTGGAATAGTCAAGTCTAAAGGTAACAAAGGGTATGTGGAAATCACAATCATTTGAAGTAATGCCAATTCAATCAAACAAAGGGATGCAAATATGAAATTCAATTAGCCTCTGCACCAAATTTTTTCATGTTCTCATTTGCCTTAGCCCCTCCCTTAGAAACAGTACTTGACAATGAAGAGTGTCAACACTTGTGGATGTGGTATGGGAAACAGCACTGTGGAAGTACCCACACCACACAGACAGCAGCGGTTCAAGAAGGTGGCTCACCACCACCTTCTCGAGGGCACTTAGGAACGGGCAATAAACACTGGCTGAGCCAGCGATTCTCACATGCCCTGAATGAATATCAAAAATACAATAGGACAACTCAAGTTGCCCAATTTACCGGCGTATTTTGCAAGGTGGTCAAAAGTCATCATTGAGATTGGCAATTGCCACTGGGGACACAAGTCGGAAGAAATTTAGGTCAGAATGTCTCATTCAGAGGCGAACAACTGAGCTGATTAACCAGTCAGTTTAATAAACCATGATGTTGGTGGATCAACAAGAAAATTCTTTTCCTCATCGAATCATAACCCGAGTTCCATACTCACTGCATTTTCTCTCATCTGTCTTTTGACATTCCAACTCATTTTTACTTGACATCACTCGGTGCTTGACAGAAATGCAAAAATGGGAGTAGTATCCAGTTCATGGTCCACTACTGGTATAGAAAACTGACGAACGCCAATCACTACCACTGTGGAACACCTGTGCTTCACTGACATACTCAATATATGTGTAAATTATGGGTCATCGCACTAAAATGAAATATGAAAAAAATATTTTCCCAAAAATAGATACAAGACATCCAAGAATATGTAATTGAAGCTTCACTTATGCACTTGCAGTGGTCTCTTCTTCAAATATTCTAGCTTGTAATTTAAAACAGGGTAAAATTTGACCAATGTACCTTATGGCTATATTGTCCCATACCTGTGTGTGCATGTGCTCCAGATCAGGGTGGGGTGTGGGGGAACCAAGGAGCTGGAGAGGTGGGATATTTTGCTGCAGTTAAATCATCCTGCTGCTTTCATGCTGAAGTCACCATCGTGCCATTCCTGTTACTGCTCCTTTCAAGTCAAGGCCTTCGACTTAATGCTGAATAATTATTTGCAACCTTTCATTGAATTTTATTCACCTATGTCCACAGTAATTTGGTAAATTGATTTTCTAACATGTATGTGTCCCTTGTAATAGTCAACAGGATTCAAGAGCTTGGTCAAATTTATACATAAGGAAAATTTTTGTACAAAAATACGCTGAGTGCCAATTACTCCCTCCAGAATAAAAAAAAGCAACAGTGGTTTCTTGAGGAGCCAGTCATGTTCCTCATTTCAGATGTCAGCACAACTCCAAGCTACTTGTGGAATTGCAAAGTGGAAGATACCCACAATTCAGAGAAGTTTGGAAAGGAGAAACTGGAAAGCAATATTGTCTAGTTTGATGGATTTTGGGTGAGAAAACATGCTGTGAACACAATCAAGGATCTGCAGATAGACAACATGACACATGGGGCTGGACTTTTGTGTTGGGAGCAGGAAACGGTATTTGGGACTGTTTCTGAGTCCTGAAGCTGCCCTGTTGCAGGAACAGAATTGAGTCACCATTTTCAAGTGGGGGGAGAATCCCTTATTTGATTTGGAAACAGGTTGGTGACCATTAGTGGCTGTAGGGATGGGAATGGGGTTGGGTCAACTTAAGTGCAGGCCCGATTTAAATTCACCATGGCAACCATTACAGTGCCAGCTGTTTCATTGCACAAAAAGAACTGAGGAGATTCTAATTGAACTTTGGCTGCATTTCTGTATTTCATGATGCTTCAGGATAGCCGGGGGCCTGGAACCAGGGGCAGGGTTGCCCCTGGTTTTTCAGACAACAACCTGGAACTGATGCTGGAGATCATGAGAGAGGAGGAGGGAGGTCCTCTTTCCTGAGGGTTGCAGGAAGAGGCATCCAACACAGACCAAACAGGCCTGGGTAAAAATTGCAGCCACTGTCAGTGGCAGAAGCATCAAAAGACATACCTGGATACAGCTTAAGAAAGGGTTCAATGACCTCAAACACTCTGGCAAATTGAGTGCTATGCCCAACCTTCCAGACAGGCCTCTGGATACTCACCCTCCAGCAGACACACCATCTGAGGACTAAGGTGCATGCTGCTCCTGAACATGGGAACGATATGTGCTCGGGGATCTTACTCACATCTTAGAATGGCTGAGAGCCATAGTGCTGCTGAGGGCCTGCCAGCACTGAAACATGCAGCTTCTAATGAATAGGGAAGCTAGCGTATGCCATAGAGCATAGCACAGCTTACCTCACTCTCTGTTTTGACTTTGAATGAGAAACATGCAAATGATGTCCAGGGGTAGGCTCAAACAGGTGAAGGGGAACCATACTTCCAAATAATCGTGCAATCGGAACATTGGAACAGGGTTAGGCTATACAGCATGTTGAGCCCGCTCTGTCATTCAACACGATCATGACTGATTACCCACTTCAATGCCTTTTTCCTGCACTATCCCCATATCCCTTCATGTCAGGCTGAATTGCCTACTCCTGTTCCAATATTCCAATGGAGGGTCGAGGGACGGAAATAGCCAGGATCACAGACCAGGAGAAGTCAGCCTTGGCTGAATGGGTATTCATGGTGGAGATGGTGATTAGAGAAAGCAATGCGCTCATTAAACACATGCAGCGTTCCAACCCATACCAAACACTGATTTGCAATGGGAAACCTCAGCACCATAGAGGCTTCTATTCTCCAAGGCTAGCTCTCATAATTTCTTTCTGTGTCTCTAACAGGTGCATGTGTACAACCCATAAGACCTTCTCCCTCTTCTTCTGTGGCCCTTGACGAACAGATGGTCATACGAGCACAGATCTTATGCAGCATACAGCAGCTTAACAGTGTTTGGTTATTTACACACGGACCCAGTACACAGTACTTGTTAATTCACAATGCAATATGTCATTGTATATGTTTTGTATCTTTCTTGCATCTACCAAGGAACCTGAAAAATTGGGCAAACATCCATGTTTCTTTCTTTACTTATGGAAATATCCCATAAATAATGGTCGACCCCTCTGTCTCCTTCACTCCTTTATGGGTCTGAGGTATTTCCCTAGGGCAGCCATGACTGACTCCCCACTCTGTACCCACCTCTGTTTATCTGGCCTGCCAGAGACGGCACTTGTAGCCCATGCACCCCATGAAAATCTCAGCATCCCTCATTAACAAGCTACTCAAACACCTCAATTGAACTTAACTGGGGAGTGGGTAGGATCACCATGGCCATGCAGGGAACAGCTTTGGGAAACTGGCACACCAGCTGGCACCAGTATTTTTGGGTATCATCTGCTTCCATAACTGTCCTTGGTGGGCCCTGAAAACCCAGTCGTGTTTGCTTCCTACGGCGTGTAAAGATCTGCACTAGTGCATTGACTGATTTTGCCCCAAAGCTAAAATAGGTGAATATGTCAATATGTGAATAGGTGAACTGAATATGTCAGTTTGATTCAGCAAGGAACATTCTTTTCACCAAGTCAGAATGTTGCAGCTTCAAGCTTTACTCCAAAACTGTAGCTGACACTCTAATGCCATACTGAGTGACTGCTGATTACATTTTTAGAGACACCATCTTCTGCATGAAAATTAAACTGATGTCCCAACTGCCTTAGCTAAATTTTAAAAGATCTCATAGGACTATTCCTCTCTCAACCAAAACCAGACAGATTAACTGACAAGTTACTTTATTTGCCATTTGCAGGACTTCATTGTGCACCAGTTGGCTCCCATGTTTGTCTAAAAAAACTGGGAAATCTGTTAATGATGACATTGAAGGACAGAGATATTGTGACAACACAAGTGTGTGCAATCTGAGTTGACGGAAGTAATTTTTCCTGCACCTTATCCTGGCAGTTGATATTTCTTGCCACAGCATGGAAGATATTTTATTTATGCAGTTTGAAAATATATATACAAAAGAGCTGAATCATTTTCAGTCACTGGAACTTCACATCATTAGACTCCAACTGTGAAGGAAATAGCTTTACAGCGAAAGGCGAGAAAAATAAGACCAAAATTAAGCACCCTCATTTACACAAGGATATTATTGGGAAAGCAGAGCCACCATTATTTATGAGATATTTCCATAAGTCAGAAACATGAATGTTTGTCCAATTTTTCAGACTCCTTGATAGATGCAAGAAAGATACAAAACACATAAAATGACATATTGCATTGTGAAATAACAAGTACTGTATACTGGGTGTGTGTGTAAATAACCAAACGCTATTAAGCTGCCGTTATGCTGTGTGAAATCAGTAGTGGTGTGGCCAATTCCTGAAGTGCAGGAACACTTGTTTTTACTGAGTTAAGAACAGCAATGGAAACCACAGAATTAACATCAGATAGGACACAAAATATCTACAGAGTGAAGGGAAGCAATTTGGCTTATCTAGCCTGTCCTTCCATGGAAACTATAGCTTCACATTGCAACATCTAAATTCCTCTAAATTCCAGAATGTTTGCATTTCCAGTCCTACCAAGGCTATGCTAAGTATTAATCACTCTGACTGAGGAAACAGTTTCTGACAGAATTTTACTAGTTTGCAAACTATTCTGCAGCTGTGGTTTAATTTCAAAAAGCATTCTAAATTTACCTTTGTTTTCTGATTAATATCTTTTTGTAGGGCCACAAGTCCCTCTCTCATTTATCTTCTTTCAAGGCAAAAGGTTAGAGTTATTCTTGCGTTCTCTCATAACTGAGCTACAAAATATTACCCCTGAGTACATCAATTATTTTATGCATTTGAATGGTGTTTCCTTTCATCCAGCTCCCTGAGAGTGATAGTCAGTATCTCTTCATAACCAGCCACCTGATATCAGAACCTGTACAATGCATTCTACACCAGAAGAAACTGAACAGAAAATAATGAAAAGATGAGAGTTATTAAAACTGTTAACTGTTGGGTACTTAAAATTATGGGGCTGAAACCAAAAATTCCTCTTAAATTCCTCTAGTATAAGGGTCTGGCACATACAGTGCCACTCACACAGTGATGTAACAGAGCATGTGACCCGCACCTAGGAGGCAGTCTAGTGTTGGACAGAGCCGTGTGCATTAGCAAGCACGGAGACAGCTCCTAGCTTGAACCCTTTACTGTATATATGTACATAGTTCTTTTAATTAATAAATACATATATTTAACCTACTTAAAACCAAAGACTTAATTAAGGCCTACCAAACAGTATCCAAAACCCTATAACATGGTGGCAGCGAATGGAAAAACCCAAAACATCGCAAAAATTGCAGAGAAAAGCTAAAATCCTTCAGGACTAAAGAAAACTTCAAAGAAGTATTCTGATCTAAAGAAAAGCTTGAGAAGTAGATGTGCACAGGAAAATGACTAGGGAAAAGCTCCAAAGAAAGGTTTGGAAGCTGAAGGCAGAAATTTAAATTCCTCTCTGCGGCAGAAAACTACATAGGATCTCCTGGAAGTCCAGCATCGTTTCCCAGAAGGCAGAGTCAGCAGACCTATAATGGTATTCAACACCCTACAACAACAGCATATATGTTTCCTATTTCAACGTATATAATCATACAATGGAGGTCATTCTGTCTGTGCTGGCTCTTTGAAAGACCAGACAATTAGTCCCACTCCCCTGCTCTTTTTCCATAGCATTGCAATTGGCACTGCAACTTTCCCCTTAAAGAATTTATCAAATTCCCTTCTGATAGTTACTTGTGAATCTGCTTCCTATACTCTTACAGGCAATGCATTCCATACCAAAACAACTCCTATCTCATATCTGGTTATTTTCCCGATGACTTTAAATCTGTGTCCTCTTGTTACTGTTCCTCCTGCAGTGGAAACTGTTTTCCTTATGTAAACTATTAAAGCTCCTCATAATTTTGATCACCTCTATTAAATCTTCCCTTAACTTTCTCTGCTGTAAGGAGAATGCTCGCAGTTTCTATAGTGCCTCCATATCATTGAAGTCTCTCTTGGTTGGTTCTATTCTGGGAAATCTGTTCTGCAGATTCTCCAAGGCCTTGACATCCTTTCCAAAGCATGCTCAGGATTGGCCACAATATTCCATCTGACCTAACCAGTGATTTATAAAGATTTAACATAACTTTCTTGCTTTTTTGCTCTATGCCTCTATTTATAAAGGATCACATATGCTTTTACAAACAGCCTCATCAACTTGTCTGTAAACCATCAGATGTCTCTGTTCCTGCACCCCCTTTAAAATTGTACCATTTAGTTTGGCACTATTGTTTCCCTGTGCGCTCAAATAGGTAGGTCCAGAATTATGAAATGTTCCTCACTACTGCTTGCTTTGATGTTCCAGGATGGAGGTCACACAGTAAATCACTTCCACCTCTGACTCTTCAAACTGACCTGACAGCGCTGAAGCAAAGCAGACAAATTTCCCAATAGGAAGCACCGATGCAGAGCAGCACAGCTATGCTTTGTTGGGCACATGACAGAATGGAAGATTATTGGGACAGAGAGTCAGGCCAGAGGCCATGATGCAGCTTAATGGCATTTGACAAAATATGATTTCTAATTCTTCAACTTGTTTTAATACTGACTGAAAATTCTGTTCATCAGAGAATCACAGAATGCAGTGCAACCCTGACAGCTCAGTGCTAAAAATGTTTTTATTTAAATAGGCCAGGAGCTACCCATTGGAATTACCAAATTCCACAGAGCTGAATGTCAATACCAGAAATAAAAACAACTAAAAACTATGCATCAAGTTACATTTTCTTTTCAAAGGAACACCTTCATCATGTTAATGTTTCCTGCCAGTTTATTTCACTCATGCTGAAACTCTTCTCCACACCTTCCTCATCTCCAGGTGCAACTTTCCCAACGCTCTCCAAATGATCCTTTTATGCTCCACCCTGCGTAAACTCCAACTCAGCCAAATCTCCACGTCAACTTTGTCAGATGCTGCTCACAAAGCAAACATCCAAGCTGAAACTTCAATTTTGCTACTGGGTACAGTTCCACAGGCACTGAGTACCCCCAGCATTCAGCCAAATACTATTATTGATTTCTTGAACTTTAAATGTATAAGCTGTATTTAATTGCAGGGCACAGCACACTCAAATCCAATGCTGTTGTTGTTCAACACCTGATTTTTCTATCGCTGCCGAGGCATCTTTTAACTCCTCTCCCTCGCCATCCTCCCAAGCGAAGGTGAGATAATTCAGTTGTGACCTTGATATATACTTGATCTGTTTACTCACTGACATGAACAATGGGGTAAATTCTCTCAAATTTCACTCCTCTTTTATAGGTACCAACTCTTGCTAAGGCACAATTTGATAGGCACAGGCACAGCTGTCCAGTCCTTTGACAAGTGGCTACTCTTCTTGTGACAGCCCAGATAGTCAGTGTCAGCAGGTTACACAACTGTGAAAGGACTCACACAACTGTTCCCTCACTGAAGGCCCAACAAGGGTCAATAAACAACAATTAGAAACAGAAACCTTGGCTGAAGGTTCTGCTCCCTAAAGAAAAGGGTTGATTGAATTTAGGGTGATATTATTAGCCTGGGCTCCATCAATCAATGAAATACACACTTATTCTCATATGTTGCCACTTGTTCAAAATTGAGGTCATTCATCATCACTACAGGACATCATTCAGTCTTACAATTGAACATGTACCACAATTTTATGTTCAGGAATACATCCAACAAAGATCTGTTGTGGTATTAAAATCACCAAGTTAAGTCCCGGAATGGCATCCTGGATAAATGCACCACCTCACGTGGAATTGAGCAGTGGAAGACAGAACATTCCATACTTGGTGCCTGTGCAGATTCTGCTGATTTAACTGGGGCCAGCAGGTGTTAAATCTATCCTCAGCAGTTCTGGCTGTGGAAAAGAAAAACTGGCAAGGCCTCCCACTTGTAATTGTAGTCAAATGGCCCTGAAGGAAAGTGCACATGTGAGAACCTCTGGTGAGAACAAGATCAGGCTCAGCTGTGACGCCTGCACAGTTGAAATAGCCTGCCAACACTCATTCACAATTGAAGAATAGCCATTTGATTATGGTCCCAGAAGACAATCTGTGCCCACGAAACTACCTCATAAGATTCGGCACCTACAGGAGAGGACAGTAAATTCTATCAGGTTGGGCCATATAGTTCCTATGAACCAGAAAAATGATAAAGATGATGTCCAAGTACAGGCTTCAGCAGGATAAGATCCTGGAGAAAATTTGCAGTAATGCCAGGATAGTGGCCAGCTGGGTCTTTCCATCCTTGGTACATACACACCCTACCACTGACTTAGTTCAGAATAAAATTTTACATCTCATTTGATTAAGAGATTCTATTGACAACTCATCAAATACGTCACACCCCTAACTTAATCCTAAATTTTGTTTTAAAAAAATGTGGCCAAAATACATGTCGATACAATGCACAGTCTACATTTTTAAGGCTGTGTTGCCAGAATATAGGTCACAAAACCATTTGCTTTAAATGTAACACTCAAGAATAGCTTGTGTGATCCAATGAATACACAGTGATTATTCTGGTGAGAAATTAATACACTAAATGATATACTTAGTTGTGGTGTGTGTCTAAGTCTCACAAGACAAACAAGGATATAAAATTGTGACTGAATGAGGTTTTTGAAAACTGTTGAATTTGCTTCAAGATGCAACATTAAAACACATTTGGGGTTTCTCTGCACCATCTTTAGATTTCAATATCTCCTGTGTCCTTGTGACCAGAACTACTTAAAGCTTTGGACTGAACCGAACACTGTCATCAACTTACCTCAGTATAGTTCCAGATTTTTAAATTTGCTGTGCATGCGTTGGCTCGTGATGTGTGCCAATTCAAATCCAAAATGGAAAGCATTCAGGAACTAATGAATAGATTCAAATTCAAACTGTTCAGATGCAGTAAGTACGTCAAAACTCATTATGATGCCTGGAAGAGGCCTACATTCTGAGATATTTTTCTGTTTGATTGCAATAGAATGCATACCCTAGTAGTATGCATCAAATTCTACACAGCATGCCCATTCTAATGGAACTTCTACTAATGGCTACAGAGGACAGCTCACAGTGTCTTACTGGAGTGAAGAGAATTGTTCACCCAACTCAGGAAGTAAAAGTACTATGACTAAAATGATGTAAAAGCATCTGATTGCATTATCATGTGAAGAGGTCTTTGAATACTTCCCTCATTAGATAAAATCAAGCTCTTAGAAGAACGATTATTGTAAATGGCCAGTTAAGTGCATTAAGTTTGAGTTTGGTCTTTTCACTGTGCTCTTACCTTTTTGCTTGTTTGTAACTGATACATGAAAGTCAAGTTTGACCCCCTGATGTAGGTGTGCTTGAGACAGATGCCACATTTTTGATAATTCCTATTGTATTTAATAACACATCAGTATAGATGAATTTAAAGGAAAATGGATAAACACATGAGGAACATAGGAATAAAAGGATATGTTGATGGATTGGATGAAGAAAGTTGGGAGGAAGTTCGCATGGGTTGAACCTGTCGGGTTGATTGGCCTGTTTCTGTGCTGTAAAAACTTCATAACTTCTTAAAATTCTAGTCTGTATTTCGTTTTCCTTTCTGATTTTGGTTCTTCCCCATTCCATTTGCTGTCCCATACCCATTAGGCAGAACACACTGAAGCAGTGTGATGCCACTCCCTCATCCGAATAGCAGATGTGTGGATCTAGAAGAAACCGTGTACATTGCTGGTGTAGAAAAAGTCAATTAAGTAGTGAAAACCATTATAACCTTAAAAAAAAAGGAAACACACTGTACCCAATTCCACTGTGTCCAACTATTCGGAGGAGGAGAAGGCCATTCGAGACTGCCCTGCCAGCTTGTGATCTAATGCAGCCAAATCTTTTTAACAGAATTACCTGGAAAAACTCAGCAGGTCTGGCAGCATCGGCGGAGAAGAAAAGAGTTGACGTTTCGAGTCCTCATGACCCTTCGACAGAACTTGAGTTCGAGTCCAGGAAAGAGCTGAAATATAAGCTGGTTTAAGGTGTGTGTGTGGGGGGCGGAGAGATAGAGAGACAGAGAGGTGGAGGGGGTTGGTGTGGTTGTAGCGACAAACAAGCAGTGATAGAAGCAGATCATCAAAAGATGTCAACAACAATAGTACAATAGAACACATAGGTGTTAAAGTTAAAGTTGGTGATATTATCTAAACGAATGTGCTAATTAAGAATGGATGGTAGGGCACTCAAGGTATAGCTCTAGTGGGTTTTTTTTTTTTATTTTATATAATGGAAATAGGTGGGAAAAGGAAAATCTTTATAATTTATTGGGAAAAAAAAAAAGAAGGGGGAAACAGAAAGGGGGTGGGGATGGGGGAGGGGACTCACGACCTAAAGTTGTTGAATTCAATATTCAGTCCGGAAGGCTGTAAAGTCCCTAGTCGGAAGATGAGGTGTTGTTCCTCCAGTTTGCGTTGGGCTTCACTGGAACAATGCAGCAAGCCAAGGACAGACATGTGAGCAAGAGAGCAGGGTGGAGTGTTAAAATGGCAAGCGACAGGGAGGTTTGGGTCATTCTTGCGGACAGACCGCAGGTGTTCTGCAAAGCGGTCGCCCAGTTTACGTTTGGTCTCTCCAATGTAGAGGAGACCACATTGTGAGCAACGAATGCAGTAGACTAAGTTGGGGGAAATGCAAGTGAAATGCTGCTTCACTTGAAAGGAGTGTTTGGGTCCTTGGACGGTGAGGAGAGAGGAAGTGAAGGGGCAGGTGTTGCATCTTTTGCGTGGGCAAGGGGTTGTGCCATAGGAGGGGGTTGAGGAGTAGGGGGTGATGGAGGAGTGGACCAGGGTGTCCCGGAGGGAGCGATCCCTACGGAATGCCGATAAGGGGGGTGAAGGGAAGATGTGTTTGGTAGTGGCATCATGCTGGAGTTGGCGGAAATGGCGGAGGATGATCCTTTGAATGCGGAGGCTGGTGGGGTGATAAGTGAGGAAAAGGGGGACCCTATCATGTTTCTGGGAGGGAGGAGAAGGAGTGAGGGCGGATGCGCGGGAGATGGGCCGGACACGGTTGAGGGCCCTGTCAACGACCGTGGGTGGAAAACCTCGGTTAAGGAAGAAGGAGGACATGTCAGAGGAACTGTTTTTGAATGTAGCATCATCGGAACAGATGCGACGGAGGCGAAGGAACTGAGAGAATGGGATGGAGTCCTTACAGGAAGTGGGGTGTGAGGAGCTGTAGTCGAGATAGCTGTGGGTGTCGGTGGGTTTGTAATGGATATTGGTGGACAGTCTATCACCAGAGATTGAGACAGAGAGGTCAAGGAAGGGAAGGGAAGTGTCAGAGATGGACCACGTGAAAATGATGGAGGGGTGGAGATTGGAAGCAAAATTAATAAATTTTTCCAAGTCCTGACGAGAGCATGAAGCAGCACCGAAATAATCATCGATGTACCGGAGAAAGAGTTGTGGAAGGGGGCCGGAGTAGGACTGCAACAAGGAATGTTCCACATACTCCATAAAGAGACAGGCATAGCTGGGGCCCATGCGGGTACCCATAGCCACACCTTTTATTTGGAGGAAGTGAGAGGAGTTGAAGGAGAAATTGTTCAGCGTGAGAACAAGTTCAGCCAGACGGAGGAGAGTAGTGGTGGATGGGGATTGTTCGGGCCTCTGTTCGAGGAAGAAGCTAAGGGCCCTCAGACCATCCTGGTGGGGGATGGAGGTGTAGAGGGATTGGACGTCCATGGTGAAGAGGAAGCGGTAGGGGCCAGGGAACTGGAAATTGTTGATGTGACGTAAGGTGTCAGAGGAATCACGGATGTAGGTGGGAAGGGACTGGACAAGGGGAGAGAGAAGGGAGTCAAGATAACGAGAAATGAGTTCTGTGGGGCAGGAGCAAGCTGAGACGATCGGTCTACCGGGGCAGTTCTGTTTGTGGATTTTGGGTAGGAGATAGAAGCGGGCCGTCCGAGGTTGGGCAACTATCAGGTTGGAAGCTGTGGGAGGGAGATCCCCAGAGGAGATGAGGTCAGTGACAGTCCTGGAAACAATGGCTTGATGTTCAGTGGTGGGGTCATGGTCCAGGGAGAGGTAGGAGGAAGTGTCTGCGAGTTGACGCTCAGCCTCCGCGTGGTAGAGGTCAGTGCGCCAGACAACAACAGCACCACCCTATCACTGCTTGTTTGTCGCTACAACCACACCAACCCCCTCCACCTCTCTGTCTCTCTATCTCTCCGCCCCCCACACACACACCTTAAACCAGCTTATATTTCAGCTCTTTCCTGGACTCGAACTCAAGTTCTGTCGAAGGGTCATGAGGACTCGAAACGTCAACTCTTTTCTTCTCCGCCGATGCTGCCAGACCTGCTGAGTTTTTCCAGGTAATTCTGTTTTTGTTTTGGATTTCCAGCATCCGCAGTTTTTTTGTTTTTAAATCTTTTTAATCCCTTTTGTGATGAAACACAGCATTCCATGCGCTTCTGTGAGCTAGCCTTAAATGACAAGCACTTGGACCTCTAAATCACTTTGCTAAATTCCTATTCCTCAGGTTTCCTCATTTAGACCATACTCTTTTTCCATCCGTGCATTCAAATTGTAATATCTCACCTTTTGTTACATTAAAATGTACCTTCCATCATTCTGACCACTCGCTTGTTTTGTCCTTTTGCAATCCTCTATGGTCATGAAGCAGCTTCCTCCCTGCTATTCTCTGCCACACAAAACCATGTCAGAGCTCTTGAATCCTGGATGGAGCTGTGCAAAAAGCTACCCCTTGCCTTTGGAGGTCACACAGCAAATTGTTGTTTTCTCCGGAACCACTATGGTCAATGTTGAGAGAGATCTATCATTCCCGGAACCATGATGGTCAACGTTCAGAGAGATCTGTCCATGCCAAAGCTGCATCTGCTGCCTAAAACTCCAGCTCATACAAAAGAAATTTAGTTTCTGTCCTAAATAGAATTTTGTACTTGTCTTCAATGCAAACATTCCTACACTATGATATTTTGCAATCAATTCTTCTGTTGGATATACATAGCTGCTGGCAATTTCCACAATGATCCATGGGTTATGGTAACACTTGGTGTACCACCAAGTCTTACAAGCCCACAAAGATTCCAGGTTGGTCTTTGGTCTGTGCTTGTAGCTCATTGTAGCCAAAGCAGCAGCTGAAATGACTTCAGTGAAGCTGAGTTAAGGAGCAGAAAAAGTTATTTTAAGTCTCACTGCTGATGACTGCTACTCTGACTCCAGTTGCAAATTACACGTGTGTGTTTACTGATCGAGGTGAGGACCATGCTCAATAGTGATCTCCTTTCCCCTCTGTGTGCTCTATACATTCACAACACGAAGAAGGGCAAATTGGGTGAGGTGCTAGATGGTTGCTGGAGCCTACGGAATGGCACATTAGGAAGTAGCCACATGTACCAGCCTCTAAAGGACTGAGGAATAGCTTTTATGATCAGTGTGTATTCAGCACAGGAGAATAATTATTTCTGTGGAATTTTATTCCTTCAATAACTAATCACACATGTTCCAGCAGGACAGGACCAATAAAAGGCAGTATATTCAGATGTGGAATTTAAAAAACTGTCTCTTGCCTCCGCCCACCTCTGCAAACGAATTGAAAACCATAAAAAATACAAATGATTGAGTGTTTCTTTGAAGTGTGTAGGTAGCATTACTTTGTATTTAACACTGCATCATTCAACCTTTTCAGAAATTGTGTAGGTCGAAGGGACAGCAATACTGCAGGCAGAAAGATGACAGAAGCATTCTCCTCTTGACCCTGAGACCAAGCATGCAGATTCAGTGATAGAGCAAAAATGAAGATTTATGCTTTCAATCTATATCTTGCTTAGGCAACCTGTCAGAACCGCAGTTCTAATTAAAATAATCAATCTTAAAGCTGGAGGAGAGGTGGAAGTGAATGAGAAGCATCACCTGTTCTGTGTCAATAGATACCATCAAAACAAAGCCAGGCTGGAGACAACTTATGGGCCAGTTTTAGCACTTTTACTGGTCTATTAGTTCCTGAATTAATTACTGCTACACACCTCACTGCTGTCTTGAACTCATAGTAGCAAGACACTGTCATATGTTAGGAAACAGCTACACATACGTACCCTCTTTTAAAGCACTGATTAACAGTTTTACTGCCAATGTGGATTAAGTGCAAGAGAATAATTTTTGTTTTATTCCTCCAATTTTTAATACTTAGCCGTACGTATTACTCAGCAGGACTCGCCAGCTGTCAACGTGAGCATGATGCACCCCTTCTAAAGGGGGGTGCAGGGTGTCACTTGCAGTTTTGCCAACTTCTGCCGCGACTGATATCAACAGAACCGGGTCTGCACATCTCAGAACCATTGGTCAATGCACTGATCATTAAATAATTACTTACAATATATATTAATGACTTGGACGAGGGGAGTGAATGTACAATCACCAAGTTTGTGGATGACACAAAAATAGGTGGGAAGACAAGTGGTGAGGGTGGCACAAAACCTCTATATCGCTCTGCAGACTCTAAGTGAGTGAGCAAAAACTTGGCAGGTGGAATATAATGTGGGAAAATGTAAGGTTATGCACTTGGCAGGAGGAATAGAGGAGTTGAATATTATTTAAATGGAGAAAGACTGCAGATAGCTGCAACAGAGGGGGATTTGGGAGGTCCTCGTGCATGAATCACAAAAAGCTAGCATACAAGTTCAGCAGGTAATAGGGAGGGCAAATGGAATGTTGGCATTTATTTCAAAGGGAACGGAGTATAAAAAGAGGGAAGTCTTGCTAAAACTATGTAAGACATAGTTAGACCACACCTAGGGCTGAATTTCCCCCCCCCCCCCCCCGTCGGGGGCTAAGTTGAAGGGTGGGCACGCACAGGTGCAATGCGCTTCCTGTGCAGACGAGTGGGAATCTAAAAATCGAGAGTGTGTTCTTTCGCGCGTGCGCATGAAAAAGCGCACTCATCTCCCTGAGGCTAGTGCAGCCTCAGGGAGATTGGCTGTAAATGTAAAAAAGTTCAAAATAGGAAAATAAAATTTTCATAACATGTACCCTGAGTTGGGGCATATCCATAATTTTTACAAAAACTTTAATAAAATTTTTAAAAACCTACATGAAACCTCATCCCGCCAGTAGATGAGGTTTCATGCTTTTTCTAATTCACGCCGGGGCTCCTGGCCTGCCCGCCAACCTTAAGGTTGGATGGGCAGGTCCTTAAGTTACTTAATTGACTCTGTCAATGGCCTCAATTGGCCACTGACAGCTCGGTGGTTGCGCAGCTGATTTCGCTGTGTCCCCACCTACCTGAAAATTTAAATGGGGCACGGTGATGTCTGGAGTTCTGCCCAACATCACCGCGCATCATTTTACGCATCAGCGAGCGGCCGTCTGTCGACATGTAAAATCCTGCCCCTAGAATACTGTGAACAGTTTTGGTCCTCTTATCTAAGGAAAGATACAATGGCTTTGGAGGCAGTCCAGAGAAGATTCACTAGGTTGATCCCGGGTATGGAGAGGTTTTCTTATGAGGAGAGGTTGAGTAGGTTGGGCCTGTACTCATTGGAGTTTAGAAGAATGAGAGGTGACCTTATTGAAACATATAAAATTCTTAGGGGGCTTGACAGGGTGGATGCTGAGAGGTTGTTTCCCCTTGTGGGAGAGTCTAGGACCAGAGGGTGTAATCACAGAGTAAGGGGTTGCTCATTTAAAACAGAGATGAGGAGGAATTTCTTCTCTCAGAGGGTAGCGAATCTGTGGAATTCTTTACCGAAGAGTGCAGTAGAGGCTGGGTCATTAAGTATATTCAAGGCTGAGACAGACAGATTTTTAATCAAGAAGAGAATCAAGGGTTATGGGGCAAAGGCAGGAAAGTGGAATTGACGGTTATCAGACCAGCCATGATCTCAATGAACAGCGGAGCAGACTCGATGGGCTGAATGGCTTACATCTGCTCCCATGTCTTACGGTCTTATGAACCTAGGAACTTCTAGTTTGTATTACTTTGTACTACATTAGGTAATGCTTTTATCACCAAGCCAATAAAGGATTGTATGATAAAAAATTAGAAACGGACTTCCGCCTAGCATTTCAAACGCATAAAAATAAATCACTGACTGAATGGCATGATTATACATTAAGTAATGTTTCTCAGAGTGTTATATTCAGTATTCTACAAACGGAACTGTCAGAATTAATTGACAATACTGATTTGATTAATCACTTTCCTACTATCCATCCTCATGATTATCTGCAAACCAGCAGAAGTTAAATCAGAATGTTGCTTAACTGTGGTGTTGTCCTCTTTGTTCTGATTTTCAATATATGTCTGCATTCTGACTTCTGGTTGGGGCTTTTACTCACACAGGCAACAGCTTCAGATAGGACTAGTTTGGGTTAGGTGGAGGTGAGGTCATTGAATCAACTGTAGTCAGAACTGCCAGGACTTTCCATACTCAAACTGTCTCAATTAATATGGTGACCATGTGACAGGAGTTGCTAATGCTTCAGGATTGCCCGGAAAGATTAATCTTGAGGACACCAGTGAAAGCAAGCCCGAAGGCAAATCAAAGGGCATGTAAGATTTCTTGTTAAGCCATCATTTTGTTTGAACACTACTAGTTATCAGAATATTCCATGTGGGGGAAAAGGCCATTAGACTGGGTAGGGTGGTTGGAGGTAAGACATGAGTACATCCAGCCAGGGTTGGCAAGCCTAATTGTGAGAAATAATGAATGCTCTACTTTACTTGCCTCTTGTTGAGGTTTTAAAGCAGATTTTCCATTCACTTATGCGTGACTGATGAATGTAAAGTGAGCAGAGATCCCTTTTCAGGGAGCTATTAATGTATAGAATATTACTGGAAAATATTTTTCTTTTAAAATAGAGGTTTAGTTTGTGGGTGTGGCTTAATTGGATTAAAGATAGCTAGTCTGGGTGCTTTGATGTGTACTAGGTTTGATATGTAAGAGAGATAAGAGTGTATTTGCATTTTTGAATACAGCATTCAGGAAGTAAGTGAAAACTACCACCTAGCTAGCAGAGACCAAGCAATATGTTTATATTACTAATAAAATTGGTACTGTGAAAGGGGTTTTATTGTTAAAAGGTGGAGTTCTAAGAGGCTGGTGATACAATAGGAATTTACATTCAATGAGCTGTGCTAGGTATAACTTCAGCTGTTGTATCTGTGTAGGGCAGAGGCAATTTGAGATGAAAAGCAGCTGCAAGCCTCCAATTGTCTCCATAGGAACCAAAGTGAAAAGAACCCAATTTTGAATTTGTTAGGTGAAAATGCTTTGCCTGGTGTCTGGTTAAGTCTATGGGTTGCTGTTGCCTTAATGGAGATTAGTTTGGCAATTTGTTAAAAAGCTATGTTTGTAGCCACGTGTATACTTAACCCGTGTAACTTAATAAAATGTTTCATTTAGTTTAACGTAAAACCTTGAGAACTGGTGGTCTGATAGTCGCATCTCAAACATACCACTTAAAAATATAGGTTATGACAGTTGTTTAAAGTTTCCCTCTGGGATTTTTAAAATAACTCAACTTTACCAACTGCTGTCTCATAACACCCTTGTGATCGATTTTCATTCATTAAGCTATCTCATTCAATTTCCTTGCTAATAATTGTCCCTCAACCAAAAAAACGCTTGCATTTATGGAACACATTTAACTAGAAAAAACATTTCATAGTATTTCACAGAAGGATAATCAGAAATAAATGGATGCTGAGTCAATCCAAAAGCTATTGGAAAAGGTGACCAAATATTTGGTCAAAGAGTCGTAGTTCAAAGAGAGGGAGGAAATTCAAGGGCAATGGGCCAAGGCGGCTCAAGGCACCATCACCAATCATTGGCCATCGGAAAGCTGGATGTACAAGAAACGAGAAATGGGTAAATGGAGGGCTCAAAGGGTGCGGGGGTGGGTGGTAGAATGAGGAGGGAGAGAGCAGGATTATAAGTATGGTGAAGTGGAGGATGTTACTGAGGCAAATGCACATGGGATACAGGGTAATTTGATCAGGTGGATTAAAAATTGGCTTAGTTGTAGGAGGCAGAGGGTGATGACAGAAGGATGCTTTAGTGACTGGAAGCCAGTATCTAGTGGCATACCACAGGGATCTGTGCTCGGTCCCCTATTATTTGTCATTTATATAAATGACATAGATAACTATGTGGGGGGCAGGATTAGTAAGTTTGCGGATGACACAAAGATTGGCCGGGTGGTTAACAGTGAGGTTGAGTGTCTTGGGCTACAGGAAGATATAGATGGGATGGTCAAATGGGCAGATAAGTGGCAGATGGAATTTAACCCTGAAAAGTGTGAGTTGATACACTTTGGAAGGAATAATTTGACACGGATGTGCCGGGCTCCACCATCATTGAGAATTAGGATATTTGTGGAGCCTCCTCCTCCAATGAGTTGTTTAATTGTCCACCACCATTCATGACTGGATGTGGCAGGACTGCAGAGCTTAGACCTGAACCGTTGGTTGTGGGATCGCTTAGCCGTGTCTATCATTTGCTGTTTATGCTGTTTGGCATGCAAGTAGTCCTGTCTTACAGCTTCACCAGATTGACACCTCATTTTTTGGTATGTCTGCTGGTGCTCCTGGCATGCCCTCCTGCACCCTTCATTGAGCCAGGGTTGATCCCCTGGCTTGATGGTAATGGGGGATATGCCAGGCCATGAGTTTACAGATTGTGTTCAAATGCAATTCTGCTCCTCAAATACAGTCGCCTCATGGATGCCCTATCATGAGTTGCTAGATCTATTCAAAATCTATCCCAGTTAGCACAGTGGTAGTGCCACACAACATGATGGAGGGTATCCTCAACGTGAAGGCAGTGCTCCATCTTCACAACGATGGTTGTGCGGTGGTCACTCCTACTGATAATGAACCTGCGGCAGGCAGGTTCATTGAGGTCAAGTGTGCTTTTCATGCTTGTTGGTCCCCTTACCACCTGCCACAGACCCAGTGTAGCAGCTCTGTCATTTAGGACTCAGCCAGCTTTGTAGGTAGTGGCACTACCTTGATGATGGACATTGAAGTCTCCCACCCAGAGTACATTCTAGACCCTTGCCACCCTCAGTGCTTCCTCCAAGTGGTGTTCAACATGGGGGAGTACTGATTCATCAGCTGAGGGAGGGCAGTAAGTGGTTCTCCCAATTTTGGTACTAGCCCCCATAAGGAGGACTTTGCAGGGTCGATGAAATTGCCATTGTCGTTTCCGGTGCCTAGCTCAATGCTGGGTGGTCCATCAGGTTTCATTCCTTTTGTGACTTTGTAGCAGCTTGCTTGGCCATTTCAGAGGGCATTTAAGAGTCAACCACATTGCCGTGGGTCTGGAGTCACATGTAGGTCAGGCCAGGTAAGTGCGACAGATTTCCTTCCCTAGAGGACATAAGTGAATCAGATCGATTTTTTACAACAATTGACAATGGTTCCATGGTCATCATTAGACTTTTAATTCCAGACTTTTATTGAATTCAAATTCCACCATCTGCCTTGGTGGGATTTGAACCACGGCCCCCAGAGCATTACCTGGGTCTGGATTACTAGTCCAGCGACAATACCATGAGGCCTTCGCCACCCCCATCAATAGCCAGTGAAGCATTTGAATGTTCAAATCTGGACATGACAAAGACATGGGCATTTTGGTCATAAATTATCTGAGGCAGGGGATAAAGCAGGCAAAATCATGGAGGTGGAAATAGAACAAAGAACAAAGAAAACTACAGCACAGGAACAGGCCCTTCAGCCCTCCAAACCTGCACCGATCACATTGCCCGTCAACTAAAACATTTTGCATCTCTGGGGTCTGTATCCCTCTATTCCCATCCTATTCATGTATTTGTCAAGCTGCCTCTTAAACACCACTATCGTACCTGCTTCCAACACCTCCTCTGGCAGCGAATTCCAGACAGTCACTACCCTCTGCGTAAAAAACTTGCCCCGCACATCTCCTCTATAGTTTTCTCCTCTCACCTTAAATTTACGTCCCCTAGTAATTGACTCTTCCACCCTGGGAAAAAGCTTCTGACTATCTACTCTGTCCATGCCACTCAATTTTGTAAACTTCTATCGAGTTGTCCCTTAATCTCCGTCGCTCTAGTGAGAACAATCCGAGTTTCTCCAACCTCTCCTCATAGCTAATAACTTCCAGACCAGGCAGCATCCTGGTAAACCTCCTCTGCACCCTCTCCAACACCTCCATATCCTTCTGGTAATGTGGTGACCAGAATTGCACGCAATATTCCAAGTGTGGCCTAACCAAGGTTCTGTACATCTGCAGCATGACTTCCCAGCTTTTATACTCAATACCCCTGCCAATGAAGGCAAGCATGCCATATGCCTTCCTGAAAACCTGATCCACCTGCGTTGCCACTTTCAGTGACCTGTGGACCTGTACACCCAGATCCCTCTGCCCGGCGATGCACTTAAGGGTTCTGCCATTTACTGTATAATTCCTGCCTGTATTAGACCTTCCAAAATGCATTACATCCCATTTGTCCGGATTAAACTCCATCTGCCATTTCTTCACCCAAGTCTCCAACCGATCTATATCCTGTTGTATCCTTTGACAATCCTCTTCACTATTTGCAACTCCTCCAACCTTAGTGTCATCTGCAAACTTACTAATTATCCAGTTACATTTTCCTCCAAATCATTTACGTATACCACAAACAGCAAAGGTCCCAGCACTGATCCCTGCGGAACTCCACTAGTTACAGCTCTCCATTCAGAAAAGCACCCTTCTACTGCTACCCTCTGTCTTCTATGACCAAGCCAATTCTGTATCCATCCTGCCAGCTCACTCTGATCCCGTGCAACTTTACCTTCTGTACCAGTCTGCCATGAGAGACCTTGTCAAAGGCCTTACTGAAGTCCATGTATATAACATCCACTGCCCTTCCATTGTCGATCATCTTTGTCACTTCCTCAAAAAACTCGATCAAGTTAGTGAGACACAACCTCCCCTTCACAAAACCATGCTGCCTCTCACTAATATGCCCATTTGCTTCCAAATGGTAGTAAATCTTGTCACGAAGAATCTTCTCCAATAATTTCCCTACTACTGATGTAAGGCTCACCAGCCTGTAATTTCCTGGATTATCCCTGCTACCCTTCTTAAACAATGGAACAACATTGGCCATTCTCCAGTCCTCTGGGACCTCACCTGTAGCCAGTGAGGATACAAAGATTTCTGTCAAGGCCCCAGCAATCTCTTCCCTTGCCTCCCTCAGTACTCTGGGGTAGATCCCATCTGGCCCTGGGGACTTATCCACCTTAATACTCTTCAAGACGCCTAACACCTCCTCTTTTTTGATCTCAACATGATCCAAGCTATCTACACACTCTTCCCTAGACAAATCAACCGCTAAGTCCTTCTCTTTGGTGAATACTGATGAGAAGTATTCATTTAGTATCTCTCCCATTTCTTCTGGCTCCACACACAGATTCCCACCTCTGTCCCTGAATGGGCCTACCCTTTCCCTAGGCGGTCTTTGTAGTTGAAAGATTGCTCAGATTTGAATGAAATACCAAGGCTATGAACTGTCTGCTTCAGTTGAAACAGTGGCTGGAGAAAAGGAGAGGAAGGAGTGAAACTGACGACAAGGGTAAAATATTTGTGGCATGTTGGGCAAGCAGTTTGACAATACAGAAACTGAATGGGTTGAGAAGGGTGATGGAGTGGTGAAGCTGGGCGGCAGATGTGTAATTGTAGAAATGTTTCCCTGAACTGAATCTTCAGTTTGTTCACAAAACAAGTGAAATTATACTTTAAAAGCAAATAATTGGCTGTGACATTGCAAGGATGTGAAAGATGCCATATAAATGTAAGCGGTTCCTTTTTAGTTAGACATTTTTTTTATTAGGACTGAAAATACCTGCCAGTTTTTAAATGGATAGTGTTAAATTAGGCCTCTACAATGTAATTTACATTGACACAATGCTCAATCATTTAACTAATCATATAAAATAGGCATCCAGGGTTACTTGGGTGATCAGCTTCTGGAGGTGCACTTAAAAAACCCTACACTAGGTACTAAGTCCAAACAGAACTTTAAAAGTATTTCTGAAATAAAAACAGAAAATACTGGAAAAACTCAGGAGGTCTGGTAGCACCTGTGCAGAGAGAAAGAATTAACATTTTGAATTCATGTGACTCTTCTTCAGAGCCTTGCTTTCTGAATCTTGTTTTGCTTTCTTTCCTCTTTCTCTCTAATTCCACTTAATTGGTGAGAAGATTTTGTATCAAGCATTCGTACTGCTGCTGAGGTACAAGAGATACAACGGAAGGATTCCAGGCATGGCAGACTGCACAAAAGGTAGGCTGTGCCCAATTTTCAATGATACTTCACACACCTGCCTGTACCTGCCTGGTAATGTCTAAGCAGAGTTAGTACACAGGCTCCAGCAGTCAATCTAGATGCAGAGGTGAGCCATGTGCCAGAAGTCTTCTCGTTTGGCAATCAGGGTTATATCCCTTGTTACCATCTCATTCTATCTGGTAAAGGCAGCTATACTGTCGCACTGCACCATTAAATGGGCCCAGACACAATGCTGCTTTGACATTTGTTGTGCCTTGCCAAGCCTGGATGAACAACCATTATAAAGTCTAGCAACATTTTACCTCCATCTTTGGTCACTTAATTTTCAATTTAGTACTGCTGTCAGGACATTCTTGACATGGAGTGACCAAGACATGGCTTCTGGATTGAAATGTGGAAGCAAAAATGCTGGAATAATTTAAGAAACAGCTGATTAATGTTATCATGAGGCTGCAGCTGTATTTTCCATGGATGGATGAGATGGGATGGGTGCAATGGGCTCTCTCATTTCTATCAGCCAGAGTATGTCAGTCTTGGGAAGCAACTATCTTTGTTATTACATTAAACAAAGGTGCAAAACAAGAAACAACCAGCATGTGAGAAAGATGAAGTGAAATGAACAAGATATGCTTTTCATGGAAGAGTAACATACCCAAAATAAAAACCAACACAATTAGTTGTAAAAAAAAACTTCAATTTACAGGCATCTTTTGCAAAGCTTACTTATGTTCAATAATGTTCCATGTGATCTGCCCAACAGATGTACAGAGTCAGCTTGCAGGACATATACTTCTTAATATCTACATGCAATCAGTCAGAGCTCAACAACAATTTATATAATGCTTTTCAAGTAGTTCAACATCCCAAAGTGCTTCACAGGGTCATTACCAGGTAAAGATTTGACATCAAGCCACATAAAGAGATATGAGAGCAGTTGACCAAAAGTTTGGTCAAAGAGATAGATTTTAAGGAGGTGGGGAGGCAGAGAGGTATGGTAGCTAATTCCAGAATTTAGGACATATAGGCAGTTGAAGGCATGGCTGCCAACGGTGGGCAAAGGAAATCCAAAATATACAAAAGGCCATCTGGTACACTGTAACAATTGACCGACAAGTTTACTTTGGCACCATTGCTAGTTGTGTGACACTCATGGATTAGATGCCAGTATGTTACAAATGTAAGAGATGAGAGGATCCCCTCCAGGGTGGTTAGCTTCAGCTCCAGCTTCATGGAAATTATGGTATAGCTTTGGTAGGTACAGTGAAGTTTGAAGACAAGGTTTATGGATAATGTTAAAATATAATCAACATTTGGATGCTGATGAGTAGAACTCTGACTGTGAAAACTTGTTTTACCTGAACAGAAAGAAACACAAGATGCATGTCCAGGGCGCATGCGCTTCAGTTGCCCCTGGGAGACCCAGACTACAGTGGGTATGAAAACAGTTACAGAGCAGGCAGTACAACTTCAGTCTGCTTGCCTCAGGTCAATAGAAATAGGCAGCAGTCTCTGGCTAGTACCTGTGGTATAATACTCTGAAACACATTCTTCGCAAAAAATAATTCTCTTTCAGATTAAGGAATTCTCCTCTGAGCACTTACCAACATACAGCTCTCTTGATAAAACACTATTCTCCGAAGCCAAGAAAAAGTAATGTTGCATCTGTAGATGGATAAATAGCGCCCTCGTTACTGGTGTTGCTCCAGTACATCAGAATCAGCTGTCAAGGAATTTTACCAGAGGTGGCCTGAAGCTGTTTTTACATTGGCATCTCATCTAATTTAGATTTTGGAGTCCATTAGCCTGTGCCTTATGCTTACACGGCAAGATCCAGGCCCCTCATTCTTTCTGGCTGCAGAATGGTTCTTCCAATTTTTTTGTGGGCTCATGTCACCGCACTGCCAGAATAAACAGCTGATTTATCAGAGCAAAACACTAACTTATGTATGGGTGCAAGTCTCCCAGGATTCAAACTAATGGGAGCAGAATATAAAAGCTGCTTCGGAGCAAGTGACCCAACGGGTTACTTTATTGAAATTTAATGCAACAGGTCAATAGGAGACTGAACAGCAGACAGTTCACAAAAAATACTTAACGGGGTCTGAATGCTCTGAATAATCTAATGTGGCTCAATTATTGCATCAATTGTAGCATTTTGTCATTCACTGAAAATTGATCAGTGGACAGAAGAGAAGGTGTTCAATAGGAGATTTAACAAGCTGCAAAACATTCTTTGTAATTTGTTTAACTGGCCAATTGGAAATAACTTCTGGCGACAATTTTAGAATTGAGTGCCACTGTTCAATTTGTTTTTAGACTGATCTCGCTTAGTTCAGATTCTGGGAGACTAACACCAAAACAAAATACTGCAGGTGCTGGAAATGTGAAATAAAAAAGAAAATATTGGACATACTTAGCAGGACTCCCTCCACAGAAGTTGCCAGTCCTGCTAAGCATGTCCACCATTTTCTTTTTTATTTTACATTTCCAGCATGTTTCTCTTTGCTCTGTAGTGTTAATTTTTCAGGTTGATGACCTGTGCTGATGGAAGGTTCTGCCCTAAATGTTGACTCTCTTGGGCTGCATTTTGTGGAGCGGGGGGTGGCGGGGATCTGTTCATGTTTGCCATCATCATGCCTCTGAAACTGACCACAAAATCAGGATATCAGATGTTGCGCAGATTAGCGCAGAAATCCTCAAGTTGTGCTCTGTTACAAAGTTCCAACAGAGGCTGCATTGTGAACACCCCCAAAACCAGCAATAATTGAAATCATGGAAAATTTCAACTTCCCTTCTTCCACATCGCTGTTGTGTTCAATCAAGTTTTTAGTGGCAGTGTGATTAATAGAACTTGATGAATAACGGACCTTACCCTGAAAAAAATGTGTAATCATGGAGTGCTGTTAATGATTAATTGGTAGACTTTTTAAGCTACATTTTAAAAATAATTTTTAAAGAAGTTTTTTATCCCCCCCAGAGTATCTTACCTTCTACCTTTACCCCTTTTGTCTTCTTTAATTTGCTTTACATAAAAACTTTTAAAAGTCATTTTTTAAAAACTGATTTTTATTTTTTGTTTGGGTTGTGAAAATCTTTTAACATGGTTGGCTGCTTGGACAGCCTGACAGAATCACTTCTGCTCCATGCTGGGAATTCCCAGTATAGAACTCTGCAATCAGTTGCAATATAATAGTGATACAGGCAAAGATCGCTCTCTCAGCAAAGCTTACTTCAGATCAGCAGTGAGCTCCCTTGCTTCGTTGCTGCTTACAAGCTCCAGGCCAGTAACTTATTTGTTTCAGTTTTCTAGCACCAGCTGGACTTTGCAAGCATGAACATCAAATAACAGTGGGATTAGGTTCAATTCTGAGGCCGCAAAAGTAGTCTGTCAGCTGGCAATCTGAGTTCGACGTTGCTGCTAGCCATGCAGCAGGAGCTAGTGGCATCAGCATAGCCAGGGGTGACCAACCATCCCAGAATTTCTGGAACAAAAATAAAAAGGACGGTCCCGGGATTCGGCTTTCCACCCAGCGTCCCGGGTCTGAGCTTTCCGGGATGCCATTTGGCCTGGATTTCTCTTGTGTCTGTGTCTGCGCACTGTGCTGCTCTGGATGTGCAGACCTAAGCCCATACAGCCACGAGGGAGCACTGGCCTGCGCTCTCCTCTGAGTGTCCCTCAGCTTCGGCAGGTGGGTGGTTTGGGTTAAGGGTCAGAGAGTGTCCTGGAGACGGAAGCCCAGTCGGCAGTGGCAGTCTCAGGCCTGATTTGGGGTGGGGAATGGTTCCTAAGTCAGGTTGTGCAGCGGAGGCCTGAGTCCAAGCTTGAAACTGCATCACTCCACCCTCCCATCAGTACTCCCTGCGTGTATATCATATATGATATGTAAGATATTTAACATATGTGCAGAAATGTTATCCCTCTGAAGCATAACGGATAAAATTACAGCCCAGAAAGAAGCTGTTTGACCTAACCAGCCAAGCATGAGGATGTACTAACCTACTCTTAAACATTAGCATGGTTTCTGTGTCAGACATTAACTCTGGTAGTCAGTTCCATAGCCTCATAACATTTTGTGCAAAAGAAACTTTCTCCTGCTCTTTGTCTTAAATTAGATAGTATTTACAACATGGAAACAAGCATTCGACCCAACAGATGTACATTGCTGTTTTATGTTCCACATGCCATCATCTGACCCAGTGGTTCTCAAACATTTTTGGTTGAAGGACTTGAAGGACACCTTTTCAAATAACAGCCCCCAACACCCATCATCTAAATCAGTTATCTTCACTATTTTTCAAGCAAGGGCCATTTTAGCAAAAAAAAACCTGCAAGGTGAGAGCCACATCATAATAGAGGCCATTGCCTGATTTGCTCCTGCTTGTGATAACACAAAGGATGAAAGAACATAAATCGAAAAACAGAATTCCGCATTGTTTCTTAGGGAATGCAGGCTTGAAATGGACTGACTTTGCCTTGCCTCAGTGCTAGGGTAAGGGATTTACCTTGCCAACTGCATTGAAATGCCAGGTGCCACCTCCCTGAGGGGTGGCCACTGTCAGGATCGGCACACTCCTGAAGGAGCGGGCCCGTAACATGTGCACACACACACTCACTCCCACAGTCTCTCACACACACACTCACACTCACTCCCACAGTCTCTCACACACACACTCACACTCACTCCCACAGTCTCACACACACACTCACTCCCACAGTCTCACACACACACTCACTCCCAGTCTCACACACACACTCACTCCCAGACTCACACACACACTCACTTCCACAGTCACGCACACACACTCACTCCCACAGTCACGCACACACACTCACTCCCACAGTCTCTCACACACACTCACTCCCACAGTCTCTCACACACACTCACTCCCACAGTCTCTCACACACACTCACTCCCACAGTCTCTCACACACACTCACTCCCACAGTCTCTCACACACACACTCACACTCACTCCGACAGTCACACACACACACACTCACTCCCACAGTCTCTCACACACACTCACTCCCACAGTCTCTCACACACACACTCACTCCCACAGTCTCTCACACACACACTCACACTCACTCCCACAGTCTCACACACACACTCACTCCCACAGTCTCACACACACACTCACTCCCACAGTCTCACACACACACTCACTCCCACAGTCACACACACACACACACACACTCACTCCCACAGTCTCTCACACACACACTCACACTCACTCCCACAGTCTCACACACACTCACTCCCACAGTCTCACACACACTCACTCCCACAGTCTCACACACACTCACTCCCACAGTCTCACACACACTCACTCCCACAGTCTCACACACACTCACTCCCACAGTCTCACACACACTCACTCACACTCACTCCCACAGTCTCACACACACACTCACTCCCACAGTCTCACACACACACTCACTCCCACAGTCTCACACACACACACACTCACTCCCACAGTCTCACACACACACACACTCACTCCCACAGTCTCACACACACACACACACTCACTCCCACAGTCTCACACACACACACACTCACTCCCACAGTCTCACACACACACACACACTCACTCCCACAGTCTCACACACACACACACTCACTCCCACAGTCTCACACACACACACTCACTCCCACAGTCTCACACACACACACTCACTCCCACAGTCTCACACACACACACTCACTCCCACAGTCTCACACACACACACTCACTCCCACAGTCTCACACACACACACTCACTCCCACAGTCTCACACACACACACTCACTCCCACAGTCTCACACACACACACTCACTCCCACAGTCTCACACACACACACTCACTCCCACAGTCTCACACACACACACTCACTCCCACAGTCTCACACACACACACTCACTCCCACAGTCTCACACACACACACTCACTCCCACAGTCTCACACACACACACTCACTCCCACAGTCTCACACACACACACTCACTCCCACAGTCTCACACACACACACTCACTCCCACAGTCTCACACACACACACTCACTCCCACAGTCTCACACACACACACTCACTCCCACAGTCTCACACACACACACTCACTCCCACAGTCTCACACACACACACTCACTCCCACAGTCTCACACACACACACTCACTCCCACAGTCTCACACACACACACTCACTCCCACAGTCTCACACACACACACTCACTCCCACAGTCTCACACACACACACTCACTCCCACAGTCTCACACACACACACTCACTCCCACAGTCTCACACACACACACTCACTCCCACAGTCTCACACACACACACTCACTCCCACAGTCTCACACACACACACTCACTCCCAGTCTCTCACACACACACTCACTCCCACAGTCTCTCACACACACACTCACACTCACTCCCACAGTCACACACACACACTCACTCCCACAGTCTCACACACACACTCACTCCCACAGTCTCACACACACACTCACTCCCACAGTCTCACACACACACTCACTCCCACAGTCTCACACACACACACACTCCCACAGTCTCACACACACACACTCCCACAGTCTCACACACACACACACTCCCACAGTCACACACACACACTCCCACAGTCTCACACACACACACACACACTCACTCCCACAGTCTCACACACACACACACACACTCACTCCCACAGTCTCACACACACACACACACACTCACTCCCACAGTCTCACACACACACACACACTCACTCCCACAGTCTCACACACACACACACACACTCACTCCCACAGTCTCACACACACACACACACACTCACTCCCACAGTCTCACACACACACACACACACTCACTCCCACAGTCTCACACACACACACACACACTCACTCCCACAGTCTCACACACACACACACACACACTCACTCCCACAGTCTCACACACACACACACACACACTCACTCCCACAGTCTCACACACACACACACTCACTCCCACAGTCTCACACACACACACACTCACTCCCACAGTCTCACACACACACACACTCACTCCCACAGTCTCACACACACACACACTCACTCCCACAGTCTCACACACACACACACTCACTCCCACAGTCTCACACACACACTCACTCACTCCCACAGTCTCACACACACACACTCACTCCCACAGTCTCACACACACACACACTCACTCCCACAGTCTCACACACACACACACTCACTCCCACAGTCTCACACACACACACACTCACTCCCACAGTCTCACACACACACACACTCACTCCCACAGTCTCACACACACACACACACACACACTCACTCCCACAGTCTCACACACACACACACACACACACACACACACTCACTCCCACAGTCTCACACACACACACACACACACACACACACACTCACTCCCACAGTCTCACACACACACTCACTCCCACAGTCTCACACACACACACACTCACTCCCACAGTCTCACACACACACACACTCACTCCCACAGTCTCACACACACACACACTCACTCCCACAGTCTCACACACACACACACACTCACTCCCACAGTCTCACACACACACACACTCACTCCCACAGTCTCACACACACACTCACTCCCACAGTCTCACACACACACTCACTCCCACAGTCACACACACACACTCACTCCCACAGTCTCTCACACACATACTCACACTCACTCCCACAGTCACACACACGCACACACACTCACTCCCACAGTCTCACACACGCACACACACACACTCACTCCCACAGTCTCACACACGCACACACACACACTCACTCCCACAGTCTCACACACGCACACACACACACTCACTCCCACAGTCTCACACACACACACTCACTCCCACAGTCTCACACACACACACTCACTCCCACAGTCTCACACACACACACTCACTCCCACAGTCTCACACACACACACTCACTCCCACAGTCTCACACACACACACTCACTCCCACAGTCTCACACACACACACTCACTCCCACAGTCTCACACACACACACTCACTCCCACAGTCTCACACACACACACTCACTCCCACAGTCTCACACACACACACTCACTCCCACAGTCTCACACACACACACTCACTCCCACAGTCTCACACACACACACTCACTCCCACAGTCTCACACACACACACTCACTCCCACAGTCTCACACACACACACTCACTCCCACAGTCTCACACACACACACTCACTCCCACAGTCTCACACACACACACTCACTCCCACAGTCTCACACACACACACTCACTCCCACAGTCTCACACACACACACTCACTCCCACAGTCTCACACACACACACTCACTCCCACAGTCTCACACACACACACTCACTCCCACAGTCTGTCACACACACACTCACTCCCAGTCTCTCACACACACA